>NC_083438.1:21911841-22073625 GCF_020745735.1 Hemiscyllium ocellatum
GTGTATTGATCTGTAGGGGGTCTGTGTAGAGATCTGTATGGGGTCTGTGTATTGATCTGTATGGGTCAGTGTATTGATCTGCATGGGGACTGTGTATCGATCTGTATGGGGTCAGTTTATTGATCTGTATGGGGTCAGTGTATCGATCTGTATGGGTCAGTGTATCGATCTGTATGGGTCAGTGTATTGATCTGCATGGTGTCCGTGTATCGATCTGTATGGGGTCTGTGTATCAATATGTATGGGGTCAGTGCATTGATCTGTATGGGGTCTGTGCATCGATTTGAATGTGGTCAGTGTATCGATCTGCATGGGGTGTGTGTATGAATGTGTATTGGGTCTGTGTATCGATCTGTATGAGGTCAGTGCATTGATCTGTATGGAGCCTGTGTATCGATGTGTATGGGATCTGTGTATCGATCTGTATGGGGTCGGTGTATTGATCTGTATGGGGTCTGTGTATCGATCATAATGGGGTCAGTGTATTAATTTGTTTGGGGTCAGTGTATTGATCTGTATGGAGTCAGTGCTTTGTACTGCATGGGGTCTGTGTATCGATCTGCATAGGGTCTGTGCATCGATCAGAATGGGGTCAGTGTATTGATCTGTATTGGGTCAGTGTAATGATCTGAATGGGGTCAGTGTATCGATCTGTATGGGGTCAGTGTTTCGATCTGAATGGGGTCTGTGTAGCTTTCTGTATGGGGTCAGTGTATCAATCTGCATGGGGTCTGTGTATCGATCTGTATGCGGTCTCTGTATCGATCTGTATTGGGTCTGTGTATTGATCTGTATGGGGTCTGTGTATCGATTTGAATGTGGTCAGTGTATCGATCTGCATGGGGTCAGTGTATTGATCTGTATGCGGTCTGTGTATGGATGTGTATTGGGTCTGTGTATCGATCTGTATGAGGTCTGTCAATTAATCTGTATGGGGTCTGTGAATCAATCTGTATGGGGTCTGTGTATTGATCTGTATGGGGTCTGTGTATCGATCTGTATGTGGTCAGTGTATCGATCTGCATGGGGCCTGTGTATGGATGTGTATTGGGTCAGTGTATCGTTCTGTATGGGGTCTGTGTATCGATCTGTATTGGGTCTGTGCATCAATCTGTATTGGGTCAGTGTATCAAACTGTATGGAGTCTGTGTATCGATCTGTATGGGTCTGCGTATCGATCTGTATGAGGTCAGTACATTGATCTGTATGGGGTCTGTGTATCAATGTGTATGGGGTCTGTGTATCGATGTGTATCGGGTCTGTGTATCGACCTGGATGGGGGCTGTGTAGCAGTCTGTAAGGGGTCAGTATATCGATCTGTATGGGGTCTGTGCATCAATCTGTATGGGGTCTGTGTATCGATCTGTATGGGGTCAGTGTATTGATCTGTATGGGGTCTGTGTATCGATCTGTATGGGGTCTGAGTATCAACCTATATGGAGTCAGTGCTGTGATCTGTCTGGGGTCTGTGTATCAATCTGTATGGGGTCTGTGTATCGATCTGTATGGGGTCAGTGTATCGATGTGTATGGCGTCAGTTTATCGATCTGTATGGGGTCTGTGTACCGATCTGTATGCAGTCTGTGTATCAATCTGTATGGGGTCTGTGTATCGATCTGCATGCGGTCTGTGTAGCTTTCTGTATGGGGTCTGAGTATCGATCTGCATGGGGTCTGTGTATCGATCTGTGTGGGGTCTCTGTATCGATCTGTATTGGGTCTGTGTATCGATCTGTACGAGGTCAGTGCAGTGATCTGTGTGGGGTCTGTGTATCAATCTGTATGGGATCAGTGTATCGATCTGTATGGGGTCTGTGTATCGATCTGTATGGGGTCAGTGCATTGATCTGTATGGGGTCTGTGTATCGATCTGTATGGAGTCAGTGTATCGATCTGTATGGAGTCTGTGTATCGATCTGTATGGGGTCTGTGTATCGATCTGTATGGGGTCAGTGCATTGATCTGTATGGGGTCTGTGTATCAATCTGAATGGGTCAGTGTATTGATCTGTATGGGGTCAGTGTATTGATGTGTATGGGGTCAGTGTATCGTTCTGTATGGGGTCTGTGTATCGATCTGTATTGGGTCTGTGCATCAATCTGTATGGGGTCAGTGTATCAAACTGTATGGAGTCTGTGTATCGATCTGTATGGGTCTGCGTATCGATCTGTATGAGGTCAGTACATTGATCTGTATGGGGTCTGTGTATCAATCTGTATGGGGTCTGTGTATCGATGTGTATGGGGTCTGTGTATCGATGTGTATGGGGTCTGTGTATCGATCTGGATGGGGGCTGTGTATCAGTCTGTATGGGGTCAGTATATCGATCTGTATGGGGTCTGTGCATCAATCTGTATGGGGTCTGTGTATCGATCTGTATGGGGTCAGTGTAGTGATCTGTATGGAGTCTGTGTATCGATCTGTATGGGGTCTGAGTATCAACCTGGATGGAGTCAGTGCTGTGATCTGTCTGGGGTCTGTGTATCAATCTGTATGGGGTCTGTGTATCGATCTGTATGAGGTCAGTGCAGTGATCTGTGTGGGGTCTGTGTATCAATCTGTATGGGATCAGTGTATCGATGTGTATGGGGTCAGTTTATCGATCTGTATGGGGTCTGTGTATCGATCTGTATGGAGTCTGTGTATCAATCTGTATGGGGTCAGTGTATCGATCTGTATGGGGTCTGTGTAGCTTTCTGTATGGGGTCTGTGTATCGATCTGCATGGGGTCTGTGTATCGATCTGTATGGGGTCTCTGTATCGATCTGTATTGGGTCTGTGTATTGATCTGTATGGGGTCTGTGTATCGATTTAAATGTGGTCAGTGTATCGATCTGCATGGGGTCAGTGTATTGATCTGTATGGGGTCTGTGTATGGATGTGTATTGGGTCTGTGTATCGATCTGTATGAGGTCTGTCAATTAATCTGTATGGGGTCTGTGAATCAATCTGTATGGGGTCTGTGTATTGATCTATATGGGGTCTGTGTATCTGTCTGTATGGGGTCTGTGCATTGATCTGTGTGTATCGATCTGTATGGGGTCTGTGTATTAATCTGTATGGGGTCTGTGTATTGATCTGTATGGGGTCTGTGTATCGATCTGTATGGAGTCAGTGTATCGATCTGTATGGGGTCTGTGTATCGATCTGTATGGGGTCAGTATATTGATCTATATGGGGTCTGTGTATTGATCTGTATGGAGTCAGTGTATCGATCTGTATGGAGTCTGTGTATCGATCTGTATGGGGTCTGTGTATCGATCTGTATGGGGTCTGTGTATCGATCTGTATTGGGTCTGTGCATCAATCAGTATGGGGTCAGTGTATCAAACTGTATGGAGTCTGTGTATCGATCTGTATGGGGTCTGTGTGTCAATCTGTATGGGGTCTGTGTATCGATGTGTATGGGGTCAGTGTATTGATCTGTAGGGGGTCTGTGTAGCGATCTGTATGGGGTCTGTGTATTGATCTGTATGGGTCAGTGTATTGATCTGCATGGGACTGTGTATCGATCTGTATGGGGTCAGTGTATTGATCTGTATGGGGTCAGTGTATCGATCTGTATGGGTCAGTGTATCGATCTGTATGGGTCAGTGTATTGATCTGCATGGTGTCCGTGTATCGATCTGTATGGGGTCTGTGTATCAATATGTATGGGGTCAGTGCATTGATCTGAATGGGGTCTGTGTATCGATTTGAATGTGGTCAGTGTATCGATCTGCATGGGGTGTGTGTATGAATGTGTATTGGGTCTGTGTATCGATCTGTATGAGGTCAGTGCATTGATCTGTATGGAGCCTGTGTATCGATGTGTATGGGATCTGTGTATCGATCTGTATGGGGTCGGTGTATTGATCTGTATGGGGTCTGTGTATCGATCATAATGGGGTCAGTGTATTAATTTGTTTGGGGTCAGTGTATTGATCTGCATGGGACTGTGTATCGATCTGTATGGGGTCAGTGTATTGATCTGTATGGGGTCAGTGTATCGATCTGTATGGGTCAGTGTATCGATCTGTATGGGTCAGTGTATTGATCTGCATGGGGTCCGTGTATCGATCTGTATGGGTTCTGTGTATCAATATGTATGGGGTCAGTGCATTGATCTGTATGGGGTCTGTGTATCGATCATAATGGGGTCAGTGTATTAATTTGTTTGGGGTCAGTGTATTGATCTGCATGGGACTGTGTATCGATCTGTATGGGGTCAGTGTATTGATCTGTATGGGGTCAGTGTATCGATCTGTATGGGTCAGTGTATCGATCTGTATGGGTCAGTGTATTGATCTGCATGGGGTCCGTGTATCGATCTGTATGGGGTCTGTGTATCAATATGTATGGGGTCAGTGCATTGATCTGTATGGGGTCTGTGTATCGATTAGAATGTGGTCAGTGTATCGATCTGCATGGGGTGTGTGTATGAATGTGTATTGGGTCTGTGTATCGATCTGTATGAGGTCAGTGCATTGATCTGTGTGGAGCCTGTGTATCGATGTGTATGGGATCTGTGTATCGATCTGTATGGGGTCGGTGTATTGATCTGTATGGGGTCTGTGTATCGATCATAATGGGGTCAGTGTATTAATTTGTTTGGGGTCAGTGTATTGATCTGTATGGAGTCAGTGCTTTGTACTGCATGGGGTCTGTGTATCGATCTGCATAGGGTCTGTGCATCGATCAGAATGGGGTCAGTGTATTGATCTGTATTGGGTCAGTGTAATGATCTGAATGGGGTCAGTGTATCAATCTGTATGGGGTCAGTGTTTCGATCTGAATGGGGTCTGTGTAGCTTTCTGTATGGGGTCAGTGTATCAATCTGCATGGGGTCTGTGTATCGATCTGTATGCGGTCTCTGTATCGATCTGTATTGGGTCTGTGTATTGATCTGTATGGGGTCTGTGTATCGATTTGAATGTGGTCAGTGTATCGATCTGCATGGGGTCAGTGTATTGATCTGTATGCGGTCTGTGTATGGATGTGTATTGGGTCTGTATATCGATCTGTATGAGGTCTGTCAATTAATCTGTATGGGGTCTGTGAATCAATCTGTATGGGGTCTGTGTATTGATCTGTATGGGGTCTGTGTATCGATTTGAATGTGGTCAGTGTATCGATCTGCATGGGGTCAGTGTATTGATCTGTATGCGGTCTGTGTATGGATGTGTATTCGGTCTGTATATCGATCTGTATGAGGTCTGTCAATTAATCTGTATGGGGTCTGTGAATCAATCTGTATGGGGTCTGTGTATTGATCTGTATGGGGTCTGTGTATCGATCTGTATGTGGTCAGTGTATCGATCTGCATGGGGCCTGTGTATGGATGTGTATTGGGTCTGTGTATCGTTCTGTATGGGGTCTGTGTATCGATCTGTATTGGGTCTGTGCATCAATCTGTATTGGGTCAGTGTATCAAACTGTATGGAGTCTGTGTATCGATCTGTATGGGTCTGCGTATCGATCTGTATGAGGTCAGTACATTGATCTGTATGGGGTCTGTGTATCGATCATAATGGGGTCAGTGTATTAATTTGTTTGGGGTCAGTGTATTGATCTGCATGGGACTGTGTATCGATCTGTATGGGGTCAGTGTATTGATCTGTATGGGGTCAGTGTATCGATCTGTATGGGTCAGTGTATCGATCTGTATGGGTCAGTGTATTGATCTGCATTGGGTCCGTGTATCGATCTGTATGGGGTCTGTGTATCAATATGTATGGGGTCAGTGCATTGATCTGTATGGGGTCTGTGTATCGATCATAATGGGGTCAGTGTATTAATTTGTTTGGGGTCAGTGTATTGATCTGCATGGGACTGTGTATCGATCTGTATGGGGTCAGTGTATTGATCTGTATGGGGTCAGTGTATCGATCTGTATGGGTCAGTGTATCGATCTGTATGGGTCAGTGTATTGATCTGCATGGGGTCCGTGTATCGATCTGTATGGGGTCTGTGTATCAATATGTATGGGGTCAGTGCATTGATCTGTATGGGGTCTGTGTATCGATTAGAATGTGGTCAGTGTATCGATCTGCATGGGGTGTGTGTATGAATGTGTATTGGGTCTGTGTATCGATCTGTATGAGGTCAGTGCATTGATCTGTGTGGAGCCTGTGTATCGATGTGTATGGGATCTGTGTATCGATCTGTATGGGGTCGGTGTATTGATCTGTATGGGGTCTGTGTATCGATCATAATGGGGTCAGTGTATTAATTTGTTTGGGGTCAGTGTATTGATCTGTATGGAGTCAGTGCTTTGTACTGCATGGGGTCTGTGTATCGATCTGCATAGGGTCTGTGCATCGATCAGAATGGGGTCAGTGTATTGATCTGTATTGGGTCAGTGTAATGATCTGAATGGGGTCAGTGTATCAATCTGTATGGGGTCAGTGTTTCGATCTGAATGGGGTCTGTGTAGCTTTCTGTATGGGGTCAGTGTATCAATCTGCATGGGGTCTGTGTATCGATCTGTATGCGGTCTCTGTATCGATCTGTATTGGGTCTGTGTATTGATCTGTATGGGGTCTGTGTATCGATTGAATGTGGTCTGTGTATCGATCTGCATGGGGTCAGTGTATTGATCTGTATGCGGTCTGTGTATGGATGTGTATTGGGTCTGTATATCGATCTGTATGAGGTCTGTCAATTAATCTGTATGGGGTCTGTGAATCAATCTGTATGGGGTCTGTGTATTGATCTGTATGGGGTCTGTGTATCGATTTGAATGTGGTCAGTGTATCGATCTGCATGGGGTCAGTGTATTGATCTGTATGCGGTCTGTGTATGGATGTGTATTCGGTCTGTATATCGATCTGTATGAGGTCTGTCAATTAATCTGTATGGGGTCTGTGAATCAATCTGTATGGGGTCTGTGTATTGATCTGTATGGGGTCTGTGTATCGATCTGTATGTGGTCAGTGTATCGATCTGCATGGGGCCTGTGTATGGATGTGTATTGGGTCTGTGTATCGTTCTGTATGGGGTCTGTGTATCGATCTGTATTGGGTCTGTGCATCAATCTGTATTGGGTCAGTGTATCAAACTGTATAGAGTCTGTGTATCGATCTGTATGGGTCTGCGTATCGATCTGTATGAGGTCAGTACATTGATCTGTATGGGGTCTGTGTATCAATCTGTATGGGGTCTGTGTATCGATGTGTATGGGGTCTGTGTATCGATCTGGATGGGGGCTGTGTAGCAGTCTGTAAGGGGTCAGTATATCGATCTGTATGGGGTCTGTGCATCAATCTGTATCAGGTCTGTGTATCGATCTGTATGGGGTCAGTGTATTGATCTGTATGGGGTCTGTGTATCGATCTGTATGGGGTCTGAGTATCAACCTATATGGAGTCAGTGCTGTGATCTGTCTGGGGTCTGTGTATCAATCTGTATGGGGTCTGTGTATCGATCTGTATGGGGTCAGTGTATCGATGTGTATGGCGTCAGTTTATCGATCTGTATGGGGTCTGTGTACCGATCTGTATGCAGTCTGTGTATCAATCTGTATGGGGTCTGTGTATCGATCTGCATGCGGTCTGTGTAGCTTTCTGTATGGGGTCTGAGTATCGATCTGCATGGGGTCTGTGTATCGATCTGTGTGGGGTCTCTGTATCGATCTGTATTGGGTCTGTGTATCGATCTGTACGAGGTCAGTGCAGTGATCTGTGTGGGGTCTGTGTATCAATCTGTATGGGGTCTGTGTATCGATCTGTATGGGGTCTGTGTATCGATCTGTATGGGGTCAGTGCATTGATCTGTATGGGGTCTGTGTATCGATCTGTATGGAGTCAGTGTATCGATCTGTATGGAGTCTATGTATCGATCTGTATGGGGTCTGTGTATCGATCTGTATGGGGTCAGTGCATTGATCTGTATGGGGTCTGTGTATCAATCTGAATGGGTCAGTGTATTGATCTGTATGGGGTCAGTGTATTGATGTGTATGGGGTCAGTGTATCGTTCTGTATGGGGTCTGTGTATCGATCTGTATGGGGTCAGTGTATCAAACTGTATGGAGTCTGTGTATCGATCTGTATGGGTCTGCGTATCGATCTGTATGAGGTCAGTACATTGATCTGTATGGGGTCTGTGTATCAATCTGTATGGGGTCTGTGTATCGATGTGTATGGGGTCTGTGTATCGATGTGTATGGGGTCTGTGTATCGATCTGGATGGGGACTGTGTATCAGTCTGTATGGGGTCAGTATATCGATCTGTATGGGGTCTGTGCATCAATCTGTATGGGGTCTGTGTATCGATCTGTATGGGGTCAGTGTAGTGATCTGTATGGGGTCTGTGTATCGATCTGTATGGGGTCTGAGTATCAACCTGGATGGAGTCAGTGCTGTGATCTGTCTGGGGTCTGTGTATCAATCTGTATGGGGTCTGTGTCTCGATCTGTACGAGGTCAGTGCAGTGATCTGTGTGGGGTCTGTGTATCAATCTGTATGGGATCAGTGTATCGATGTGTATGGGGTCAGTTTATCGATCTGTATGGGGTCTGTGTATC
Source organism: Hemiscyllium ocellatum (assembly GCF_020745735.1). Lineage (NCBI taxonomy): Eukaryota > Metazoa > Chordata > Chondrichthyes > Orectolobiformes > Hemiscylliidae > Hemiscyllium > Hemiscyllium ocellatum. Next base: position 21,920,346 of record NC_083438.1, read on the forward strand.
GATCTGTATGGAGTCTGTGTATCAATCTGTATGGGGTCAGTGTATCGATCTGTATGGGGTCTGTGTAGCTTTCTGTATGGGGTCTGTGTATCGATCTGCATGGGGTCTGTGTATCGATCTGTATGGGGTCTCTGTATCGATCTGTATTGGGTCTGTGTATTGATCTGTATGGGGTCTGTGTATGGATGTGTATTGGGTCTGTGTATCGATCTGTATGAGGTCTGTCAATTAATCTGTATGGGGTCTGTGAATCAATCAGTATGGGGTCTGTGTATTGATCTGTATGGGGTCTGTGTATCTGTCTGTATGGGGTCTGTGCATTGATCTGTGTGGGATGTGTGCATCGATCTGTATGGGGATGTGTATTAATCTGTATGGGGTCTGTGTATCGATCTGTATGGAGTCAGTGTATCGATCTGTATGGGGTCTGTGTATCGATCTGTATGGGGTCAGTATATTGATCTGTATGGGGTCTGTGTATTGATCTGTATGGAGTCAGTGTATCGATCTGTATGGAGTCTGTGTATCGATCTGTATTGGGTCTGTGTATCGATCTGTATGGGGTCTGTGTATCGATCTGTATGGGGTCTGTGTATCGATCTGTATTGGGTCTGTGTATCGATCTGTATGGGGTCTGTGTATCGATCTGTATGGGGTCTGTGTATCGATCTGTATTGGGTCTGTGCATCAATCTGTATGGGGTCAGTGTATCAAACTGTATGGAGTCTGTGTATCGATCTGTATGGGGTCTGTGTGTCAATCTGTATGGGGTCTGTGTATCGATGTGTATGGGGTCAGTGCATTGATCTGTATGGGGTCTGTGTATCGATCTGTATGGAGTCAGTGTATCGATCTGTATGGAGTCTGTGTATCGATCTGTATGGGGTCTGTGTATCGATCTGTATGGGGTCAGTGCATTGATCTGTATGGGGCCTGTGTATCAATCTGAATGGGTCAGTGTATTGATCTGTATGGGGTCAGTGTATTGATGTGTATGGGGTCAGTGTATCGTTCTGTATGGGGTCTGTGTATCGATCTGTATTGGGTCGGTGCATCAATCTGTATGGGGTCAGTGTATCAAACTGTATGGAGTCTGTGTATCGATCTGTATGGGTCTGCGTATCGATCTGTATGGGGTCAGTACATTGATCTGTATGGGGTCTGTGTATCAATCTGTATGGGGTCTGTGTATCGATCTGTATGGGTCTGCGTATCGATCTGTATGGGGTCAGTACATTGATCTGTATGGGGTCTGTGTATCAATCTGTATGGGGTCTGTGTATCGATGTGCATGGGGTCTGTGTATCGATGTGTATGGGGTCTGTGTATCGATCTGGATGGGGGCTGTGTATCAGTCTGTATGGGGTCAGTATATCGATCTGTATGGGGTCTGTGCATCAATCTGTATGGGGTCTGTGTATCGATCTGTATGGGGTCTGTGTATCGATCTGTATGGGGTCTGTGTATCGATCGGTATTGGGTCTGTGTATCGATCTGTATGGGGTCTGTGTATCGATCTGTATGGGGTCTGTGTATCGATCTGTATTGGGTCTGTGCATCAATCTGTATGGGGTCAGTGTATCAAACTGTATGGAGTCTGTGTATCGATCTGTATGGGGTCTGTGTGTCAATCTGTATGGGGTCTGTGTATCGATGTGTATGGGGTCAGTGCATTGATCTGTATGGGGTCTGTGTATCGATCTGTATGGAGTCAGTGTATCGATCTGTATGGGGTCTGTGTATCGATCTGTATGGGGTCAGTATATTGATCTGTATGGGGTCTGTGTATTGATGTGCATGGGGTCTGTGTATCGATGTGTATGGGGTCTGTGTATCGATCTGGATGGGGGCTGTGTATCAGTCTGTATGGGGTCAGTATATCGATCTGTATGGGGTCTGTGCATCAATCTGTATGGGGTCTGTGTATCGATCTGTATGGGGTCTGTGTATCGATCTGTATGGGGTCTGTGTATCGATCTGTATGGGGTCTGTGCATCAATCTGTATGGGGTCAGTGTATCAAACTGTATGGAGTCTGTGTATCGATCTGTATGGGGTCTGTGTGTCAATCTGTATGGGGTCTGTGTATCGATGTGTATGGGGTCAGTGCATTGATCTGTATGGGGTCTGTGTATCGATCTGTATGGAGTCAGTGTATCGATCTGTATGGAGTCTGTGTATCGATCTGTATGGGGTCTGTGTATCGATCTGTATGGGGTCAGTGCATTGATCTGTATGGGGTCTGTGTATCAATCTGAATGGGTCAGTGTATTGATCTGTATGGGGTCAGTGTATTGATGTGTATGGGGTCAGTGTATCGTTCTGTATGGGGTCTGTGTATCGATCTGTATTGGGTCGGTGCATCAATCTGTATGGGGTCAGTGTATCAAACTGTATGGAGTCTGTGTATCGATCTGTATGGGTCTGCGTATCGATCTGTATGAGGTCAGTACATTGATCTGTATGGGGTCTGTGTATCAATCTGTATGGGGTCTGTGTATCGATGTGCATGGGGTCTGTGTATCGATGTGTATGGGGTCTGTGTATCGATCTGGATGGGGGCTGTGTATCAGTCTGTATGGGGTCAGTATATCGATCTGTATGGGGTCTGTGCATCAATCTGTATGGGGTCTGTGTATCGATCTGTATGGGGTCAGTGTATTGATCTGTATGGGGTCTGTGTATCGATCTGTATGGGGTCTGAGTATCAACCTGTATGGAGTCAGTGCTGTGATCTGTCTGGGGTCTGTGTATCAATCTGTATGGTGTCTGTGTATCGATCTGTACGAGGTCAGTGCAGTGATCTGTGTGGGGTCTGTGTATCAATCTGTATGGGATCAGTGTATCGATGTGTATGGGGTCAGTTTATCGATCTGTAGGGAGTCTGTGTATCGATCTGTATGGAGTCTGTGTATCAATCTGTATGGGGTCAGTGCATCGATCTGTATGGGGTCTGTGTAGCTTTCTGTATGGGGTCTGTGTATCGATCTGCATGGTGTCTGTGTATCGATCTGTATGGGGTCTCTGTATCGATCTGTATTGGGTCTGTGTATTGATCTGTATGGGGTCTGTGTATCAATTTAAATGTGGTCAGTGTATCGATCTGCATGGGGTCAGTGTATTGATCTGTATGGGGTCTGTGTATGGATGTCTATTGGGTCTGTGTATCGATCTGAATGAGGTCTGTCAATTAATCTGTATGGGGTCTGTGAATCAATCTGTATGGGGTATGTGTATTGATCTTTATGGGGTCTGTGTATCAGTCTGTATGGGATCTGTGCATTGATCTGTGTGGGATGTGTGTATCGATCTGTATGGGGTCTGTGTATTAATCTGTATGGAGTCTGTGTATTGATCTGTATGGGGTCTGTGTATCGATCTGTATGGGGTCTGAGTATCAACCTGTATGGAGTCAGTGCTGTGATCTGTCTGGGGTCTGTGTATCAATCTGTATGGGGTCTGTGTATCGATCTGTACGAGGTCAGTGCAGTGATCTGTGTGGGGTCTGTGTATCAATCTGTATGGAGCCGGTGTATCAATTTGTATGGGGTCTGTATATTGATCTGTATGGGGTCTGTGTATCGATCTGTATGGGGTCAGTATATTGATCTGTATGGGTTCTCTGTATCGATCTCTATTGGGTCTGTGTATCAATCTGTATGGGGTCTGTGTATCGATGTGTATGGGGTCTGTGTATCGATGTGTATGGGGTCTGTGTATCGATCTGGATGGGGGCTGTGTATCAGTCTGTATGGGGTCAGTATATTGATCTGTATGGGGTCTGTGCATCAATCTGTATGGGGTCTGTGTATCGATCTGTATGGGGTCAGTGTATCGATGTGTATGTCGTCAGTTTATCGATCTGTATGGGGTCTGTGTATCGATCTGTATGCAGTCTGTGTATCAATCTGTATGGGGTCAGTGCATTGATCTGTATGGGGTCAGTATATTGATCTGTATGGGGTCAGTGTATCAAACTGTATGGAGTCTGTGTATCGATCTGTATGGGTCTGCGTATCGATCTGTATGAGGTCAGTACATTGATCTGTATGGGGTCTGTGTATCAATCTGCATGGGGTCTGTGTATCGATGTGTATGGGGTCTGTGTATCGATGTGTATGGGGTCTGTGTATCGATCTGGATGGGGGCTGTGTATCAGTCTGTATGGGGTCAGTATATCGATCTGTATGGGGCCTGTGCATCAATCTGTATGGGGTCTGTATATCGATCAGTATGGGGTCAGTGTATTGATCTGTATGGGGTCTGTGTATCGATCTGTATGGGGTCTGAGTATCAACCTGTATGGAGTCAGTGCTGTGATCTGTATGGAGTCAGTGCTGTGATCTGTCTGGGGTCTGTGTATCAATCTGTATGGGGTCTGTGTATCGATCTGTACGAGGTCAGTGCAGTGATCTGTGTGGGGTCTGTGTATCAATCTGTATGGGATCAGTGTATCGATGTGTATGGGGTCAGTTTATCGATCTGTATGGGGTCTGTGTATCGATCTGTATGGAGTCTGTGTATCAATCTGTATGGGGTCAGCATATCGATCTGTATGGGGTCTGTGTAGCTTTCTGTATGGGGTCTTTGTATCGATCTGCATGGGGTCTGTGTATCGATCTGTATGGGGTCTCTGTATCGATCTGTATTGGGTCTGTGTATTGATCTGTATGGGGTCTGAGTATCAATTTAAATGTGGTCAGTGTATCGATCTGCATGGGGTCAGTGTATTGATCTGTATGGGGTCTGTGTATGGATGTGTATTGGGTCTGTGTATCGATCTGAATGAGGTCTGTCAATTAATCTGTATGGGGTCTGTGAATCAATCTGTATGGGGTCTGTGTATTGATCTTTATGGGGTCTGTGTATCGATCTGTATGGGGTCTGTGCATTGATCTGTATGGGGTCTGAGTATCAACCTGTATGGAGTCAGTGCTGTGATCTGTCTGGGGTCTGTGTATCAATCTGTATGATGTCTGTGTATTGATCTGTACGAGGTCAGTGCAGTGATCTGTGTGGGGTCTGTGTATCAATCTGTATGGAGCCGGGGTATCAATCTGTATGGGGTCTGTGTATTGATCTGTATGGGGTCTGTGTATCGATCTGTATGGGGTCAGTATATTGATCTGTATGGGGTCTCTGTATCGATCTCTATTGGGTCTGTGTATGGATGTGTATTGGGTCTATGTATCGATCTGTATGGTGTCTGTGCATCGATCTGCATGGGGTGTGTGTATCGATGTGTATGGGGTCAGTGTATCGATCTGTATGGGGTCTGTGTATCGATCTGTATGAGGTCAGTACATTGATCTGTATGGGGTCTGTGTATCAATCTGTATGGAGTCTGTGTATCGATGTGTATGGGGTCTGTGTATCGATGTGTATGGGGTCTGTGTATCGATCTGGATGTGGGCTGTGTATCAATCTGTATGGGGTCAGTGTATCGATCTGTATGGGGTCTGTGTATCGATCTGTATGGGGTCTGTGCATCAATCTGTATGGTGTCTGTGCATCGATCTGTATGGGGTGTGTGTATCGATGTGTATGGGGTCAGTGTATAGATCTGTATGGGGTCTGTGTATCGATCTGTATGAGGTCAGTACATTGATCTGTATGGGGTCTGTGTATCAATCTGTATGGGGTCTGTGTATTGATGTGTATGGGGTCTGTGTATCGATGTGTATGGGGTCTGTGTATCGATCTGTATGGGGTCTGTGTATCGATCTGTATGGGGTCTGTGTATTGATGTGTATGGGGTCTGTGTATCAATCTGTATGGGGTCAGTGTATCGATCTGTATGGGGTCTGTGTATCGATCTGTATGGGGTCTGTGCATCAATCTGTATGGGGTCTGTGTATCGATCTGTATGGAGTCAGTGTATCGATCTGTATGGGGTCTGTGTATCGATCTGTATGGGGTCAATGTATTGATCTGTATGGGGTCTGTGTATTGATCTGTATGGAGTCAGTGTATCGATCTGTATGGAGTCTGTGTATCGATCTGTATGGGGTCTGTGTATCGATCTGTATGGGGTCAGTGCATTGATCTGTATGGGGTCTGTGTATCGATCTGTATGGAGTCTGTGTATCGATCTGTATGGGGTCTGTGTATCGATCTGTATGGGGTCAGTGCATTGATCTGTATGGGGTCTGTGTATCGATCTGAATGGGTCAGTGTATTGATCTGTATGGGGCCAGTGTATTGATGTGTATGGGGTCAGTGTATCGTTCTGTATGGGGTCTGTGTATCGATCTGTATGGGGTCTGTGTATCGATCTGTATGGGGTCAGTATATTGATCTGTATGGGGTCTGTGTATTGATCTGTATGGAGTCAGTGTATCGATCTGTATGGAGTCTGTGTATCGATCTGTATGGGGTCTGTGTATCGATCTGTATGGGGTCTGTGTATCGATCTGTATTGGGTCTGTGCATCAATCAGTATGGGGTCAGTGTATCAAACTGTATGGAGTCTGTGTATCGATCTGTATGGGGTCTGTGTATTGATCTGTATGGGTCAGTGTATTGATCTGCATGGGACTGTGTATCGATCTGTATGGGGTCAGTGTATTGATCTGTATGGGGTCAGTGTATCGATCTGTATGGGTCAGTGTATCGATCTGTATGGGTCAGTGTATTGATCTGCATGGTGTCCGTGTATCGATCTGTATGGGGTCTGTGTATCAATATGTATGGGGTCAGTGCATTGATCTGAATGGGGTCTGTGTATCGATTTGAATGTGGTCAGTGTATCGATCTGCATGGGGTGTGTGTATGAATGTGTATTGGGTCAGTGTATCAATCTGTATGAGGTCAGTGCATTGATCTGTATGGAGCCTGTGTATCGATGTGTATGGGATCTGTGTATCGATCTGTATGGGGTCGGTGTATTGATCTGTATGGGGTCTGTGTATCGATCATAATGGGGTCAGTGTATTAATTTGTTTGGGGTCAGTGTATTGATCTGCATGGGCCTGTGTGTCGATCTGTATGAGGTCAGTGCATTGATCTGTATGGGGTCTGTGTATCGATCTGTATGGGGTCTGTGTATTGATCTGTATGGGGTCTGTGTATCGATCTGTATGGGTTCTGTGCATTGATCTGTGTGGGATGTGTGCATCGATTTGTATGTGGTCAGTGTATCGATCTGCATGGGGTCTGTGTATGAATGTGTTTTGGGTCTGTGTATCGATCTGTATGAGGTCCTTGCATTGATCTGTGTGCGGTCTGTGTTTTGATCTGTATGGGGCCTGTGTATCGATCTGTATGGGGTCTGTGTATTGATCTGTATGGGGTCTGTGTATCGATGTGTATGGGGTCAGTGCATTGATCTGTATGGGGTCAGTGTATCGATCTGTATGGTACAGTGTATTGATCTGTATGGGGTCTGTGTAACAATCTGTATGGAGTCTGTGTATCGATCTGTATGGGATCTGTGTATTGATCTGTATGGGGTCTGTGTATCGATCTGTATGGGGTCTGTGTATCGATCTGTATGGGGTCTGTGTATCAATCTGTATGGGGTCAGTGCATTGATCTGTATGGGGTCTGTGTATCGATCTGTATGGGGTCTGTGTATTGATCTGTATGGAGTCTGTGTATCGATCTGTATGGGGTCTGTGTATCGATCTGTATGGGGTCAGTGTATTGATCTGTATGGGGTCTGTGTATCGATCTGTATGGGTCAGTGTATTGATCTGTATGGGGTCAGTGTATCGATCTGTATGGGGTCTGTGTATCAATCTGTATGGGGTCAGTGCATTGATCTGTATGGGGTCTGTGTATCGATTTGAATAGGGTGTGTGTATGGATGTGTATTGGGGCTGTATATCGATCTGTATGAGGTCAGTGCATTGATCTGTTTGGGGTCTGTGTATCGATCTGTATTGCGCCTGTGTATCGATGTGTATGGGGTCAGTGTATCGATCTGTATGGGGTCGGTGTATTCATCTGTATGGGGTCTGTGTATTGATCTGAATGGGGTCAATGTATCGATCTGTATGGGGTCTGTGTTTCGATCTGTATGGAGTCTGTGTATCGATCTGTATGGGGTCAGTGTATCCATCTGTGTGGGGTCTGTGTATCAATCTGTATGGGGTCAGTGTATCAATCTGTATGTGGTCTGTGTATTGATCTCTATGGGGTCTGTGTATCGATCTGTATGGAGTCAGTGTATTGATCTGTATGGGGTCTGTGTATCGATCTGTATGGGGTCAGTGTATTGATCTGTATGGGGTTTGGGTATCGATCTGAATGGTGTCAGTGCATTGATCTGTATGGGGTCAGTAGCAATGTGTATGGGGTCAGTGAATCGATCTGTGTGGGGTCTCTGTATCAATCTGTATGGGGTCTGTGTATCGATCTGTATGGGGTCTGTGTATCGATCTGTATGTGGTCTGTGCATTGATCTGTGTGGGGTCTGTGTATCAATTTGTATGTGGTCAGTGTATCGATCTGCATGGTGTCTGTGTATGGATGTGTATTGGGTCTGTGTATCGATCTGTATGAGGTCAGTGCATTGATCTGTATGGGGTCTGTGTATCGATCTGTATGGGGTCTGTGTATTGATCTGTATGGGGTCTGTGTATCGATGTGTATGGGGTCAGTGCATTGATCTGTATGGGGTCAGTGTATCGATCTGTATGGGACAGTGTATTGATCTGTATAGGATCTGTGTATTGATCTGTATGGGGTCTGTGTATCGATGTGTATGGGGTCAGTGCATTGATCTGTATGGGGTCAGTGTATCGATCTGTATGGGACAGTGTATTGATCTGTATAGGATCTGTGTATTGATCTGTATGGGGTCTGTGTATCGATCTGTATGAGGTCTGTGTATCGATCTGTACGAGGTCAGTGCAGTGATCTGTGTGGGGTCTGTGTATCAATCTGTATGGGATCAGTGTATCGATCTGTATGGGGTCTGTGTATCGATCTGTATGGGGTCAGTGCATTGATCTGTATGGGGTCTGTGTATCGATCTGTATGGAGTCAGTGTATCGATCTGTATGGAGTCTATGTATCGATCTGTATGGGGTCTGTGTATCGATCTGTATGGGGTCAGTGCATTGATCTGTATGGGGTCTGTGTATCAATCTGAATGGGTCAGTGTATTGATCTGTATGGGGTCAGTGTATTGATGTGTATGGGGTCAGTGTATCGTTCTGTATGGGGTCTGTGTATCGATCTGTATTGGGTCTGTGCATCAATCTGTATGGGGTCAGTGTATCAAACTGTATGGAGTCTGTGTATCGATCTGTATGGGTCTGCGTATCGATCTGTATGAGGTCAGTACATTGATCTGTATGGGGTCTGTGTATCAATCTGTATGGGGTCTGTGTATCGATGTGTATGGGGTCTGTGTATCGATGTGTATGGGGTCTGTGTATCGATCTGGATGGGGGCTGTGTATCAGTCTGTATGGGGTCAGTATATCGATCTGTATGGGGTCTGTGCATGAATCTGTATGGGGTCTGTGTATCGATCTGTATGGGGTCAGTGTATTGATCTGTATGGGGTCTGTGTATCGATCTGTATGGGGTCTGAGTATCAACCTGGATGGAGTCAGTGCTGTGATCTGTCTGGGGTCTGTGTATCAATCTGTATGGGGTCTGTGTATCGATCTGTACGAGGTCAGTGCAGTGATTTGTGTGGGGTCTGTGTATCAATCTGTATGGGATCAGTGTATCGATGTGTATGGGGTCAGTTTATCGATCTGTATGGGGTCTGTGTATCGATCTGTATGGAGTCTGTGTATCAATCTGTATGGGGTCAGTGTATCGATCTGTATGGGGTCTGTGTAGCTTTCTGTATGGGGTCTGTGTATCGATCTGCATGGGGTCTGTGTATCGATCTGTATGGGGTCTCTGTATCGATCTGTATTGGGTCTGTGTATTGATCTGTATGGGGTCTGTGTATCGATTTAAATGTGGTCAGTGTATCGATCTGCATGGGGTCAGTGTATTGATCTGTATGGGGTCTGTGTATGGATGTGTATTGGGTCTGTGTATCGATCTGTATGAGGTCTGTCAATTAATCTGTATGGGGTCTGTGAATCAATCTGTATGGGGTCTGTGTATTGATCTATATGGGGTCTGTGTATCTGTCTGTATGGGGTCTGTGCATTGATCTGTGTGGGATGTGTGTATCGATCTGTATGGGGTCTGTGTATTAATCTGTATGGGGTCTGTGTATTGATCTGTATGGGGTCTGTGTATCGATCTGTATGGAGTCAGTGTATCGATCTGTATGGGGTCTGTGTATCGATCTGTATGGGGTCAGTATATTGATCTGTATGGGGTCTGTGTATTGATCTGTATGGAGTCAGTGTATCGATCTGTATGGAGTCTGTGTATCGATCTGTATGGGGTCTGTGTATCGATCTGTATGGGGTCTGTGTATCGATCTGTATTGGGTCTGTGCATCAATCAGTATGGGGTCAGTGTATCAAACTGTATGCAGTCTGTGTATCGATCTGTATGGGGTCTGTGTATTGATCTGTATGGGTCAGTGTATTGATCTGCATGGGACTGTGTATCGATCTGTATGGGGTCAGTGTATTGATCTGTATGGGGTCAGTGTATCGATCTGTATGGGTCAGTGTATCGATCTGTATGGGTCAGTGTATTGATCTGCATGGTGTCCGTGTATCGATCTGTATGGGGTCTGTGTATCAATATGTATGGGGTCAGTGCATTGATCTGAATGGGGTCTGTGTATCGATTTGAATGTGGTCAGTGTATCGATCTGCATGGGGTGTGTGTATGAATGTGTATTGGGTCAGTGTATCGATCTGTATGAGGTCAGTGCATTGATCTGTATGGAGCCTGTGTATCGATGTGTATGGGATCTGTGTATCGATCTGTATGGGGTCGGTGTATTGATCTGTATGGGGTCTGTGTATCGATCATAATGGGGTCAGTGTATTAATTTGTTTGGGGTCAGTGTATTGATCTGCATGGGCCTGTGTGTCGATCTGTATGAGGTCAGTGCATTGATCTGTATGGGGTCTGTGTATCGATCTGTATGGGGTCTGTGTATTGATCTGTATGGGGTCTGTGTATCGATCTGTATGGGTTCTGTGCATTGATCTGTGTGGGATGTGTGCATCGATTTGTATGTGGTCAGTGTATCGATCTGCATGGGGTCTGTGTATGGATGTGTTTTGGGTCTGTGTATCGATCTGTATGAGGTCCTTGCATTGATCTGTGTGCGGTCTGTGTTTTGATCTGTATGGGGCCTGTGTATCGATCTGTATGGGGTCTGTGTATTGATCTGTATGGGGTCTGTGTATCGATGTGTATGGGGTCAGTGCATTGATCTGTATGGGGTCAGTGTATCGATCTGTATGGGACAGTGTATTGATCTGTATGGGGTCTGTGTAACAATCTGTATGGAGTCTGTGTATCGATCTGTATGGGATCTGTGTATTGATCTGTATGGGGTCTGTGTATCGATCTGTATGGGGTCTGTGTATCGATCTGTATGGGGTCTGTGTATCAATCTGTATGGGGTCAGTGCATTGATCTGTATGGGGTCTGTGTATCGATCTGTATGGGGTCTGTGTATTGATCTGTATGGAGTCTGTGTATCGATCTGTATGGGGTCTGTGTATCGATCTGTATGGGGTCAGTGTATTGATCTGTATGGGGTCAGTGTATCGATCTGTATGGGTCAGTGTATTGATCTGTATGGGGTCAGTGTATCGATCTGTATGGGGTCTGTGTATCAATCTGTATGGGGTCAGTGCATTGATCTGTATGGGGTCTGTGTATCGATTTGAATGTGGTCAGTGTATCGATCTGAATAGGGTGTGTGTATGGATGTGTATTGGGGCTGTATATCGATCTGTATGAGGTCAGTGCATTGATCTGTTTGGGGTCTGTGTATCGATCTGTATTGCGCCTGTGTATCGATGTGTATGGGGTCAGTGTATCGATCTGTATGGGGTCAGTGTATTTATCTGTATGGGGTCTGTGTATTGATCTGAATGGGGTCAATGTATCGATCTGTATGGGGTCTGTGTTTCGATCTGTATGGGGTCTGTGTATCGATCTGTATGGGGTCAGTGTATTGATCTGTGTGGAGTCTGTGTATCAATCTGTATGGGGCCTGTGTATCGATCTGTATGGGGTCTGTGTATCTTTCTGTATGGGCTCTGTGTATCGATCTGTATGGGGTCTGTGTATCGATCTGTATGGGGTCTGTGTATAGATCTGAATTGGGTCTGTGTATCGATTTGAATGTGGTCAGTGTATCGATCTGCATGGGGTCTGTGTATGGATGTGTATTGGGTCTGCGTATCGATCTGTATGAGGTCAGTGCATTGATCTGTATGGGGTCTGTGTATCGATCTGTATGGGGTCTGTGTATTGATCTGTATGGGGTCTGTGTATCGATCTGTATGGGGTCTGTGTATTAATCTGTATGGGTCTGTGTATTGATCTGTATGGGGTCTGTGTATTAATCTGTATGGGGTCTGTGTATTGATCTGTATGGGGTCTGTGTATTAATCTGTATGGGGTCTGTGTATTGATCTGTATGGGGTCTGTGTATTAATCTGTATGGGGTCTGTGTATTGATCTGTATGGGGTCTGTGTATCGATCTGTATGGAGTCAGTGTATCGATCTGTATGGGGTCTGTGTATCGATCTGTATGGGGTCAGTGGATTGATCTGTATGGGGTCTGTGTATTGATCTGTATGGAGTCTGTGTATCGATCTGTATGGAGTCTGTGTATCGATCTGTATGGGGTCTGTGTATCGATCTGTATGGGGTCAGTGCATTGATCTGTATGGGGTCTGTGTATCGATCTGTATGGGGTCTGTGTATCGACCTGAATGGAGTCTGTGTATCGATCTGTATGGGGTCTGTGTATCGATCTGTATGGGGTCAGTGCATTGATCTGTATGGGGTCTGTGTATCGACCTGAATGGGTCAGTGTATTGATCTGTATGGGGTCAGTGTATTGATGTGTATGGGGTCAGTGTATCGTTCTGTATGGGGTCTGTGTATCGATCTGTATTGGGTCTGTGCATCCATCTGTATGGGGTCAGTGTATCAAACTGTATGGAGTCTGTGTATCGATCTGTATGGGTCTGCGTATCGATCTGTATGAGGTCAGTACATTGATCTGTATGGGGTCTGTGTATCAATCTGTATGGGGTCTGTGTATCAATCTGTATGGGGTCTGTGTATCGATGTGTATGGGGTCTGTGTATCGTTCTGCATTGGCTCTGTGTATCGATCTGTATGGAGTCGGTGTATCGTTCTGTATGGGGTCTGTGTATCGATCTGTATGGGGTCAGTGTATCCATCTGTTTGCGGTCTGTGTATCGATCTGTATAGGGTCTGTGTATCGATCTGTTTGGGGTCTGTGTATTGATCTGTATGGGGTCTGTGTATCGATTTGTTTGGGGTCTGTGTATCATTCTGTATGGGGTCTGTGTATCGATCTGTATGGAGTCAGTGTATTGATCTGTATGGGGTCTGTGTATCAATCTGTATGGGGTCTGTGTATCAATCTGTATGGGGTCTGTGTATCGATCTGTATGGAGTCAGTGTATTGATCTGTATGGGGTCAGTGTATTGATGTGTATGGGGTCAGTGTATCATTCTGTATGGGGTCTGTGTATCGATCTGTATTGGGTCTGTGCATCAATCTGTATGGGGTCAGTGTATCAAACTGTATGGAGTCTGTGTATCGATCTGTATGGGTCTGCGTATCGATCTGTATGAGGTCAGTACATTGATCTGCATGGGGTCTGTGTATCAATCTGTATGGGGTCTGTGTCTCGATGTGTTTGGGGTCTGTGTATCATTCTGCATAGGGTCTGTGTATCGATCTGTATGGGGTCGGTGTATTGATCTGTATGGGGTCGGTGTATTGATCTGTATGGGGTCAGTGTATCGATCTGTATGGGGTCTGTGTATCGATCTGTATGGGGTCAGTGTATCCATCTGTTTGCGGTCTGTGTATCGATCTGTATAGGGTCTGTGTATCGATCTGTTTGGGGTCTGTGTATTGATCTGTATGGGTTCTGTGTATCGATTTGTTTGGGGTCTGTGTATCATTCTGTATGGGGTCAGTGTATCAATCTGTGTGGGGTCTGTGTATCAATCTGTATGGGGTCAGTGTATCAATCTGTATGGGGTCTGTGTATTGATCTGTATGGGGTCTGTGTATCGATCTGTATGGAGTCAGTGTATTGATCTGTATGGGGTCTGTGTATCGATCTGTATGGGGTCAGTGTATTGATCTGTATGGGGTTTGGGTATCGATCTGAATGGTGTCAGTGCATTGATCTGTATGGGGTCAGTAGCAATGTGTATGGGGTCAGTGTATCGATCTGTGTGGGGTCTCTGTATCAATCTGTATGGGGTCTGTGTATCGATCTGTATGGGGTCTGTGTATCGATCTCTATGTGTTCTGTGCATTGATCTGTGTGGGGTCTGTGTATCGATTTGTATGTGGTCAGTGTATCGATCTGCATGGTGTCTGTGTATGGATGTGTATTGGGTCTGTGTATCGATCTGTATGAGGTCAGTGCATTGATCTGTATGGGGTCTGTGTATCGATCTGTATGGGGTCTGTGTATCGATCTGTATGGAGCCAGTGTATCCCTCTGTATGGGGTCTGTGTATTGATCTGTATGGGGACTGTGTATCGATCTATAGGGCGTCTGTGTATAAGTCTGTATGGGTTCGGTGCATTGATCTGTATGGGGTCTGTTATCAATATGTATGGGGTCTGTGTCTTGATCTGTATGGGGTCTGTGTATTGATCTGTATGTGGTCTGTGTATGGATGTGTATTGGGTCAGTGTATCGATCTGTATGGGGTCTGTGTATCGATCTGTATGGGGTCAGTGTATTGATCTGTATGGGGTCTGTGTAGCGATCTGTATGGGGTCTGTGTATTGATCTGTATGGGTCAGTGTATTGATCTGCATGGGGTCTGTGTATCGATCTGTATGGGGTCTGTGTATTAATCTGTATGGGGTCTGTGTATTGATCTGTATGGGGTCTGTGTATCGATCTGTATGGAGTCAGTGTATCGATCTGTATGGGGTCTGTGTATCGATCTGTATGGGGTCAGTGGATTGATCTGTATGGGGTCTGTGTATTGATCTGTATGGAGTCTGTGTATCGATCTGTATGGAGTCTGTGTATCGATCTGTATGGGGTCTGTGTATCGATCTGTATGGGGTCAGTGCATTGATCTGTATGGTGTCTGTGTATCGATCTGTATGGAGGCAGTGTATCGATCTGAATGGAGTCTGTGTATCGATCTGTATGGGGTCTGTGTGTCGATCTGTATGGGGTCAGTGCATTGATCTGTATGGGGTCTGTGTATCGATCTGAATGGGTCTGTGTATTGATCCGTATGGGGTCAGTGTATTGATGTGTATGGGGTCAGTGTATCGTTCTGTATGGGGTCTGTGTATCGATCTGTATTGGGTCTGTGCATCCATCTGTATGGGGTCAGTGTATCAAACTGTATGGAGTCTGTGTATCGATCTGTATGGGTCTGCATATCGATCTGTATGAGGTCAGTACATTGATCTGTATGGGGTCTGTGTATCAATCTGTATGGGGTCTGTGTATCAATCTGTATGGGGTCTGTGTATCGATGTGTATGGGGTCTGTGTATCGTTCTGCATTGGCTCTGTGTATCGATCTGTATGGGGTCGGTGTATTGATCTGTATGGGGTCGGTGTATTGATCTGTATGGGGTCAGTGTATCGTTCTGTATGGGGTCTGTGTATCGATCTGTATGGGGTCAGTGTATCCATCTGTTTGCGGTCTGTGTATCGATCTGTATAGGGTCTGTGTATCGATCTGTTTGGGGTCTGTGTATTGATCTGTATGGGGTCTGTGTATCGATTTGTTTGGGGTCTGTGTATCATTCTGTATGGGGTCTGTGTATCGATCTGTATGGAGTCAGTGTATTGATCTGTATGGGGTCTGTGTATCAATCTGTATGGGGTCTGTGTATCAATCTGTATGGGGTCTGTGTATCGATCTGTATGGAGTCAGTGTATTGATCTGTATGGGGTCAGTGTATTGATGTGTATGGGGTCAGTGTATCGTTCTGTATGGGGTCTGTGTATCGATCTGTATTGGGTCTGTGCATCAATCTGTATGGGGTCAGTGTATCAAACTGTATGGGGTCTGTGTATCGATCTGTATGGGTCTGCGTATCGATCTGTATGAGGTCAGTACATTGATCTGTATGGGGTCTGTGTATCAATCTGTATGGGGTCTGTGTATCGATCTGAATGGGGTCAGTATATTGATCTGTATGGGGTCAGTGTATTAATCTGTATGGAGTCAGTGTATTAATCTGTATGGGGTCTGTGTATTGATCTGTATGGGGTCTGTGTATCGATTTGTATGGGCTCTGTGCATTGATCTGTGTGGGATGTGTGTATCGATTTGTATGTGGTCAGTGTATCGATCTGTATGGGGATTGTGTATCGATCTGTATGGGGTCTGTGTATCGATGTGTATGAGGTCAGTGTATTGATCTGTATGGGGTCTGTGTATCAATCTGTATGGGGTCAGTGCATTGATCTGTATGGGGTCTGTGTATCGATTTGAATGTAGTCAGTGTATCGATCTGAATGGGGTCTGTGTATGGAAAGTGTATTGGGGCTGTGTATCGATCTGTATGAGGTCAGTGCATTGATCTGTATGGGGTCTGTGTATCGATTTGTATGGGCTCTGTGCACTGATCTGTGTGGGATGTGTGTATCGATTTGTATGTGGTCAGTGTATCGATCTGTATGGGGTCTGTGTATCGATCTGTATGGCATCTGTGTATTGATCTGTATGGGGTCTGTGTATCGATCTGTATGGAGCCTGTATATTAATCTGTATGGGGTCTGTGTATTGATCTGTATGGGGTCTGTGTTTCGCTCTATATCGGGTCTGTGTATTGATCTGTATGGGGTCTGTGTATCAATCTGTATGGGGTCTGTGTATTGATCTGTATGGGGTCTGTGTATTGATCTGTATGGGGTCAGTGTATTGATCTGTATATTGATCTGTATGGGGTCAGTGCATTGATCTGTATGGGGTCAGTGTATTGATCTGTATGGGGTCAGTGTATTGATCTGTATGGGGTCATTGTATCGATCTGTAATGGGGTCTGTGTATCGATCTGTATGGGGTCAGTGTATCGATCTGTATGGAGTCTGTGTATTGATCTGTATGGGGTCAGTGTATTGATCTGTATGGGGTCAGTGCATTGATCTGTATGGTGTCTGTGTGTTGATCTGTATGGCGTCTGAGTATCGATCTGTATGGGGTCTGTGTATCGATCTGAATGGGGTCAGTATATTGATCTGTATGGGGTCAGTGTATTAATCTGTATGGAGTCAGTGTATTAATCTGTATGGGGTCTGTGTATTGATCTGTATGGGGTCTGTGTATCGATTTGTATGGGCTCTGTGCATTGATCTGTGTGGGATGTGTGTATCGATTTGTATGTGGTCAGTGTATCGATCTGTATGGGGATTGTGTATCGATCTGTATGGGGTCTGTGTATCGATGTGTATGAGGTCAGTGTATTGATCTGTATGGGGTCTGTGTATCAATCTGTATGGGGTCAGTGCATTGATCTGTATGGGGTCTGTGTATCGATTTGAATGTAGTCAGTGTATCGATCTGAATGGGGTCTGTGTATGGAAAGTGTATTGGGGCTGTATATCGATCTGTATGAGGTCAGTGCATTGATCTGTATGGGGTCTGTGTATCGATCTGTATGGCGCCTGTGTATTGATGTGTATGGGATCAGTGAATCGATCTGTATGGGGTCAGTGTATTCATCTGTATGGGGTCTGTGTATCGATCTGAATGGGGTCAGTATATTGATCTGTATGGGGTCAGTGTATTAATCTGTATGGAGTCAGTGTATTGATCTGTATGGGGTCAGTGTATCGATCTGCATAGGGTCTGTGAATCGATCTGTATGGGGTCAGCGTATCGACCTGTATGGGGTCTGTGTATCTATCTGTATGGGGTCAGTGTATTGATTTGTATGGGGTCAGTGTATCGATGTGAATGGGGTCAGTGTATAGATCTGTATGGGGTCTGTGAATCGATCTATATGGAGTCTGTGTATCAATCTGTATGGGGTCTGTGTATCGATCTGTATGGGGTCTGTGTATCGATATGTATGAGGTCAGTGCATTGATCTGTATGGGTTCTGTGTATTGATCTGTATGGGGTCTGTGTATCGATCTGTATGGAGTCTGTGTATCGATCTGTATGGGGTCTGTGTATCGATCTGTGTGGGGTCTGTGTATTGATCTGTATGGGGTCTGTGTATCGATCTGTATGGCATCTGTGCATTGATCTGTATGGGGTCTGTGTATCGATCTGTATGGAGCCTGTATATTAATCTGTATGGGGTCTGTGTATTGATCTGTATGGGGTCTGTGTTTCGCTCTATATCGGGTCTGTGTATTGATCTGTATGGGGTCTGTGTATCAATCTGTATGGGGTCTGTGTATTGATCTGTATGGGGTCTGTGTATTGATCTGTATGGGGTCAGTGCATTGATCTGTATGGGGTCAGTGTATTGATCTGTATATTGATCTGTATGGGGTCAGTGCATTAATCTGTATGGGGTCAGTGTATTGATCTGTATGGGGTCAGTGTATTGATCTGTATGGGGTCATTGTATCGATCTGTATGGGGTCTGTGTATCGATCTGTATGGGGCCAGTGTATCGATCTGTATGGAGTCTGTGTATTGATCTGTATGGGGTCAGTGTATTGATCTGTATGGGGTCAGTGCATTGATCTGTATGGTGTCTGTGTATTGATCTGTATGGGGTCTGAGTATCGATCTGTATGGGGTCTGTGTATCGATCTGAATGGGGTCAGTATATTGATCTGCATGGGGTCAGTGTATTAATCTGTATGGAGTCAGTGTATCGATCTGTATGGGGTCTGTGTATCGATCTGCATAGGGTCTGTGAATCGATCTGTATGGTATCAGCGTATCGACCTGTATGGGGTCTGTGTATCTGTCTGTATTGGGTCTGTGTATTGATCTGTATGGGGTCTGTGTATCGATATGTATGAGGTCAGTGCATTGATCTGTATGGGTTCTGTGTATCTCTCTGTATGGGGTCTGTGTATCGATCTGTATGGAGTCTGTGTATCGATCTGTATGGGGTCTGTGTATCGATCTGTATGGGGGTCTGCGTATTAATCTGTATGGGGTCTGTGTATTGATCTGTATGGGGTCTGTGTATCGATTTGTATGGGCTCTGTGCATTGATCTGTGTGGGATGTGTGTATCGATTTGTATGTGGTCAGTGTATCGATCTGTATGGGGATTGTGTATCGATCTGTATGGCATCTGTGTATTGATCTGTATGGGGTCTGTGTATCGATCTGTATGGAGCCTGTATATTAATCTGTATGGGGTCTGTGTATTGATCTGTATGGGGTCTGTGGTTCGCTCTATATCGGGTATGTGTATTGATCTGTATGGGGTCTGTGTATCAATCTGTATGGGGTCTGTGTATTGATCTGTATGGGGCCTGTGTATCAATCTGTATGGGGTCAGTGCATTGATCTGTATGGGGTCAGTGTATTGATCTGTATGGGGTCAGTGTATTGATCTGTATGGGGTCATTGTATCGATCTGTATGGGGTCTGTGTATCGATCTGTATGGGGTCTGTGTATCGAAATGTATGGAGTCTGTGTATTGATCTGTATGGGGTCAGTGTATTGATCTGTATGTGGTCTGTCTATCGATCTGTATGAGGTCTGTGCATTGATCTGTATGGGGTCTGTGTATCGATCTGTATGGACCCTGTGTATCGATTTGTATGGGGTCTGTGCATTAATCTGTATGGGGTCTGTGTATCGATCTTTATGTGGTCTTTGCATTGATCTGTATGGGGTCTGTGTATTGATCTGTATGGGGTCAGTGCATTGATCTGTATGAGGTCAGTTTATTGATCTGTATGGGGTCAGTGTATTGATCTGTATGGGGTCATTGTATCGATCTGTATGGGGTCTGTGTATCGATCTGTATGGGGTCAGTGTATCGATCTGTATGGAGTCTGTGTATTGATCTGTATGGGGTCAGTGTATTGATCTGTATGGGGTCTGTGTATCGATTTGTATGGAGTCTGTGTATCGATCTGTATGGGGTCTGTGTATCGATCTGTTCGGGGTCTGTGTATTGATGTGTATGGGGTCTGTGTATCGATCTGTATGGAGCCTGTGTCCCGATCTGTATGTGGTCTGTGTATCGATCTGTATGGAGCCTGAGTTATAATCTGTATGGGGTCTGTGTATCGATCTGTATGTGGTCAGTGCATTGATCTGTATGGGGTCTGTGTATCAATCTGTATGGGGTCTGTGTATTGATCTGTATGGGGTCTGTGTATCAATCTGTATGGGGTCTGTGCATTGATCTATATGTGGTCTGTGTATCGATTTGTATGGGGTCTGTGTATCGATCTGTATGGGGTCTGTGTATTGATCTGTATGGGGTCAGTGCATTGATCTGTATGGGGTCACTGTATTGATCTGTATATTGATCTGTATGGGGTCAGTGCATTGATCTGTATGGGGTCAGTGCATTGATCTGTATGTGGTCTGTGTATCGATTTGTATGTGGTCAGTGTATCGATCTGTATGGGGTCTGTGTATCGATCTGTATGGCATCTGTGTATTGATCTGTATGGGGTCTGTGTATCGATCTGTATGGAGCCTGTATATTAATCTGTATGGGGTCTGTGTATTGATCTGTATGGGGTCTGTGAATCGATTTGAATGTGGTCAGTGTATCGATCTGAATGGGGTCTGTGTATGGAAAGTGTATTGGGGCTGTATATCGATCTGTATGAGGTCAGTGCATTGATCTGTATGGGGTCTGTGTATCTATCTGTATGGCGCCTGTGTATTGATGTGTATGGGGTCAGTGTATCGATCTGTATGGGGTCAGTGTATTCATCTGTATGGGGTCTGTGTATCGATCTGAATGGGGTCAGTATATTGATCTGTATGGGGTCAGTGTTTTAATCTGTATGGAGTCAGTGTATTGATCTGTATGGGGTCAGTGTATCGATCTGCATAGGGTCTGTGAATCGATCTGTATGGGGTCAGCGTATCGACCTGTATGGGGTCTGTGTATCTATCTGTATGGGGTCAGTGTATTGATTTGTATGGGGTCAGTGTATCGATGTGAATGGGGTCAGTGTATAGATCTGTATGGGGTCTGTGTATCGATCTATATGGAGTCTGTGTATCAATCTGTATGGGGTCAGTGTATCGATCTGAATGGGGTCTGTGTATCGATATGTATGAGGTCAGTGCATTGATCTGTATGGGTTCTGTGTATCTCTCTGTATGGGGTCTGTGTATCGATCTGTATGGAGTCTGTGTATCGATCTGTATGGGGTCTGTGTATCGATCTGTGTGGGGGTCTGCGTATTAATCTGTATGGGGTCTGTGTATTGATCTGTATGGGGTCTGTGTATCGATTTGTATGGGCTCTGTGCACTGATCTGTGTGGGATGTGTGTATCGATTTGTATGTGGTCTGTGTATCGATCTGTATGGCATCTGTGTATTGATCTGTATGGGGTCTGTGTATTGATCTGTATGGAGCCTGTATATTAATCTGTATGGGGTCTGTGTATTGATCTGTATGGGGTCTGTGTTTCGCTCTATATCGGGTCTGTGTATTGATCTGTATGGGGTCTGTGTATCAATCTGTATGGGGTCTGTGTATTGATCTGTATGGGGTCTGTGTATTGATCTATATGGGGTCAGTGTATTGATCTGTATATTGATCTGTATGGGGTCAGTGCATTGATCTGTATGGGGTCAGTGTATTGATCTGTATGGGGTCAGTGTATTGATCTGTATGGGGTCATTGTATCGATCTGTATGGGGTCTGTGTATCGATCTGTATGGGGTCAGTGTATCGATCTGTATGGAGTCTGTGTATTGAGCTGTATGGGGTCAGTGTATTGATCTGTATGGGGTCAGTGCATTGATCTGTATGGTGTCTGTGTGTTGATCTGTATGGGGTCTGAGTATCGATCTGTATGGGGTCTGTGTATCGATCTGAATGGGGTCAGTATATTGATCTGTATGGGGTCAGTGTATTAATCTGTATGGAGTCAGTGTATTAATCTGTATGGGGTCTGTGTATTGATCTGTATGGGGTCTGTGTATCGATTTGTATGGGGTCTGTGTATCGATCTGTATGGGGTCTGTGTATCGATATGTATGTGGTCAGTGTATTGTTCTGCATGGGGTATGTGTATCAATTTGTGTGTAGTCAGTGTATCGATCTGCATGGGGTCTGTGTATGGATGTATATTGGGTCTGTGTATCGATCTGTATGGGGTCTGTGTATCGATCTATATGGAGCCTGTGTATCGATCTGTATGGCGTCTGTGTATCGATCTGTATGATGTCAGTGCATTGATCTGTATGGGGTCTGTGTATTGATCTGTATGGTGTCTGTGTATCGATCTGTATGGGTTCTGTGCATTGATCTGTATGGGGCCTGTGTATCGATTTGTATGTGGTCAGTGTGTCGATCTGCATGTGGCCTGTGTATGGATGTGTATTGGGTCAGTGTATCGATCTGTATGAGGTCAGAGCATTGATCTGTATGGGGTCTGTGTATCGATCTGTATGGGGTCTGTGTATCGATCTGTATGGGGTCTGTGTATCGCTTTGTATGTGGTCAGTGTATTGATCTGCATGGCGTCTGTGTATGGATGTGTATTGGGTCTGTGTATCGATCTGTATGAGGTCAGTGCATTGATCTGTATGGGGTCTGTGTATCTATCTGTATGGGGTCAGTGTATTGATTTGTATGTGGTCAGTGCATCGAGCTGTATGGGATCAATGTATCGATCTGTATGGGGTCAATGTATAGATCTGTATGTGGTCTGTATATCGATGTGTATAGGGTCTGTGTATTGATCTGTATGGGGTCTGTGTATCGATCTGTATGGGTTCTGTGCATTGATCTGTATGGGGTCTGTGAATCGATTTGTATGTGGTCAGTGTTTCGATCTGCATGGCGTCTGTGTATGGATGTGTATTGGGTCTGTGTATCGATCTGTATGGGGTCTGTGCATCGATCTGTATGAGGTCAGGGCATTGATCTGTATGGGGTCTGTGTATGGATCTGTATGGGGTCCGTTTATCGATCTGTATGGGGTCTGTGTATCGATGTGTATGGGGTCAGTGTATTGATCTGTATGGGGTCAGTGTATCGATCTGTATGGGTCAGTCTATTGATCTGTATGGGGTCTGTGTATCGATCTGTGTGGGGTCTGTCTATCAATCTGTATGGGGTCAGTGCATTGATCTGTATGGGGTCTGTGTATCGATTTGAATGTGGTCAGTGTATCGATCTGAATGGGGTCTGTGTATGGAAAGTGTATTGGGGCTGTGTATCGATCTGTATGAGGTCAGTGCATTGATCTGTATGGGGTCTGTGTATCGATTTGTATGGGCTCTGTGCACTGATCTGTGTGGGATGTGTGTATCGATTTGTATGTGGTCAGTGTATCGATCTGTATGGGGTCTGTGTATCGATCTGTATGGCATCTGTGTATTGATCTGTATGGGGTCTGTGTATCGATCTGTATGGAGCCTGTATATTAATCTGTATGGGGTCTGTGTATTGATCTGTATGGGGTCTGTGTTTCGCTCTATATCGGGTCTGTGTATTGATCTGTATGGGGTCTGTGTATCAATCTGTATGGGGTCTGTGTATTGATCTGTATGGGGTCTGTGTATTGATCTGTATGGGGTCAGTGTATTGATCTGTATATTGATCTGTATGGGGTCAGTGCATTGATCTGTATGGGGTCAGTGTATTGATCTGTATGGGGTCAGTGTATTGATCTGTATGGGGTCATTGTATCGATCTGTATGGGGTCTGTGTATCGATCTGTATGGGGTCAGTGTATCGATCTGTATGGAGTCTGTGTATTGATCTGTATGGGGTCAGTGTATTGATCTGTATGGGGTCAGTGCATTGATCTGTATGGTGTCTGTGTGTTGATCTGTATGGGGTCTGAGTATCGATCTGTATGGGGTCTGTGTATCGATCTGAATGGGGTCAGTATATTGATCTGTATGGGGTCAGTGTATTAATCTGTATGGAGTCAGTGTATTAATCTGTATGGGGTCTGTGTATTGATCTGTATGGGGTCTGTGTATCGATTTGTATGGGCTCTGTGCATTGATCTGTGTGGGATGTGTGTATCGATTTGTATGTGGTCAGTGTATCGATCTGTATGGGGATTGTGTATCGATCTGTATGGGGTCTGTGTATCGATGTGTATGAGGTCAGTGTATTGATCTGTATGGGGTCTGTGTATCAATCTGTATGGGGTCAGTGCATTGATCTGTATGGGGTCTGTGTATCGATTTGAATGTAGTCAGTGTATCGATCTGAATGGGGTCTGTGTATGGAAAGTGTATTGGGGCTGTATATCGATCTGTATGAGGTCAGTGCATTGATCTGTATGGGGTCTGTGTATCGATCTGTATGGCGCCTGTGTATTGATGTGTATGGGATCAGTGAATCGATCTGTATGGGGTCAGTGTATTCATCTGTATGGGGTCTGTGTATCGATCTGAATGGGGTCAGTATATTGATCTGTATGGGGTCAGTGTATTAATCTGTATGGAGTCAGTGTATTGATCTGTATGGGGTCAGTGTATCGATCTGCATAGGGTCTGTGAATCGATCTGTATGGGGTCAGCGTATCGACCTGTATGGGGTCTGTGTATCTATCTGTATGGGGTCAGTGTATTGATTTGTATGGGGTCAGTGTATCGATGTGAATGGGGTCAGTGTATAGATCTGTATGGGGTCTGTGAATCGATCTCTTTGGAGTCTGTGTATCAATCTGTATGGGGTCTGTGTATCGATCTGTATGGGGTCTGTGTATCGATATGTATGAGGTCAGTGCATTGATCTGTATGGGTTCTGTGTATTGATCTGTATGGGGTCTGTGTATCGATCTGTATGGAGTCTGTGTATCGATCTGTATGGGGTCTGTGTATCGATCTGTGTGGGGTCTGTGTATTGATCTGTATGGGGTCTGTGTATCGATCTGTATGGCATCTGTGTATTGATCTGTATGGGGTCTGTGTATCGATCTGTATGGAGCCTGTATATTAATCTGTATGGGGTCTGTGTATTGATCTGTATGGGGTCTGTGTTTCGCTCTATATTGGGTCTGTGTATTGATCTGTATGGGGTCTGTGTATCAATCTGTATGGGGTCTGTGTATTGATCTGTATGGGGTCTGTGTATTGATCTGTATGGGGTCAGTGCATTGATCTGTATGGGGTCAGTGTATTGATCTGTATATTGATCTGTATGGGGTCAGTGCATTGATCTGTATGGGGTCAGTGTATTGATCTGTATGGGGTCAGTGTATTGATCTGTATGGGGTCATTGTATCGATCTGTATGGGGTCTGTGTATCGATCTGTATGGGGCCAGTGTATCGATCTGTATGGAGTCTGTGTATTGATCTGTATGGGGTCAGTGTATTGATCTGTATGGGGTCAGTGCATTGATCTGTATGGTGTCTGTGTATTGATCTGTATGGGGTCTGAGTATCGATCTGTATGGGGTCTGTGTATCGATCTGAATGGGGTCAGTATATTGATCTGCATGGGGTCAGTGTATTAATCTGTATGGAGTCAGTGTATCGATCTGTATGGGGTCTGTGTATCGATCTGCATAGGGTCTGTGAATCAATCTGTATGGTATCAGCGTATCGACCTGTATGGGGTCTGTGTATCTGTCTGTATTGGGTCTGTGTATTGATCTGTATGGGTTCTGTGTATCTCTCTGTATGGGGTCTGTGTATCGATCTGTATGGAGTCTGTGTATCGATCTGTATGGGGTCTGTGTATCGATCTGTATGGGGGTCTGCGTATTAATCTGTATGGGGTCTGTGTATTGATCTGTATGGGGTCTGTGTATCGATTTGTATGGGCTCTGTGCATTGATCTGTGTGGGATGTGTGTATCGATTTGTATGTGGTCAGTGTATCGATCTGTATGGGGATTGTGTATCGATCTGTATGGCATCTGTGTATTGATCTGTATGGGGTCTGTGTATCGATCTGTATGGAGCCTGTATATTAATCTGTATGGGGTCTGTGTATTGATCTGTATGGGGTCTGTGGTTCGCTCTATATCGGGTATGTGTATTGATCTGTATGGGGTCTGTGTATCAATCTGTATGGGGTCTGTGTATTGATCTGTATGGGGCCTGTGTATCAATCTGTATGGGGTCAGTGCATTGATCTGTATGGGGTCAGTGTATTGATCTGTATGGGGTCAGTGTATTGATCTGTATGGGGTCATTGTATCGGTCTGTATGGGGTCTGTGTATCGATCTGTATGGGGTCTGTGTATCGATCTGTATGGAGTCTGTGTATTGATCTGTATGGGGTCAGTGTATTGATCTGTATGTGGTCTGTCTATCGATCTGTATGAGGTCTGTGCATTGATCTGTATGGGGTCTGTGTATCGATCTGTATGGACCCTGTGTATCGATTTGTATGGGGTCTGTGCATTAATCTGTATGGGGTCTGTGTATCGATCTTTATGTGGTCTTTGCATTGATCTGTATGGGGTCTGTGTATTGATCTCTATGGGGTCAGTGTATTGATCTGTATGGGGTCAGTTTATTGATCTGTATGGGGTCAGTGTATTGATCTGTATGGGGTCATTGTATCGATCTGTATGGGGTCTGTGTATCGATCTGTATGGGGTCAGTGTATCGATCTGTATGGAGTCTGTGTATTGATCTGTATGGGGTCAGTGTATTGATCTGTATGGGGTCTGTGTATCGATTTGTATGGAGTCTGTGTATCGATCTGTATGGGGTCTGTGTATCGATCTGTTCGGGGTCTGTGTATTGATGTGTATGGGGTCTGTGTATCGATCTGTATGGAGCCTGTGTCCCGATCTGTATGTGGTCTGTGTATCGATCTGTATGGAGCCTGAGTTATAATCTGTATGGGGTCTGTGTATCGATCTGTATGTGGTCAGTGCATTGATCTGTATGGGGTCTGTGTATCAATCTGTATGGGGTCTGTGTATTGATCTGTATGGGGTCTGTGTATCGATCTGTATGGGGTCTGTGCATTGATCTGTATGTGGTCTGTGTATCGATTTGTATGGGGTCTGTGTATCGATCTGTATGGGGTCTGTGTATTGATCTGTATGGGGTCAGTGCATTGATCTGTATGGGGTCACTGTATTGATCTGTATATTGATCTGTATGGGGTCAGTGCATTGATCTGTATGGGGTCAGTGCATTGATCTGTATGTGGTCTGTGTATCGATTTGTATGTGGTCAGTGTATCGATCTGTATGGGGTCTGTGTATCGATCTGTATGGCATCTGTGTATTGATCTGTATGGGGTCTGTGTATCGATCTGTATGGAGCCTGTATATTAATCTGTATGGGGTCTGTGTATTGATCTGTATGGGGTCTGTGTATCAATCTGTATGGGGTCTGTGTATTGATCTGTATGGGGTCTGTGTATTGATCTGTATGGGGTCAGTGTATTGATCTGTATATTGATCTGTATGGGGTCAGTGCATTGATCTGTATGGGGTCAGTGTATTGATCTGTATGGAGTCAGTGTATTGATCTGTATGGGGTCATTGTATCGATCTGTATGGGGTCTGTGTATCGATCTGTATGGGGTAAGTGTATCGATCTGTATGGAGTCTGTGTATTGATCTGTATGGGGTCAGTGCATTGATCTGTATGGTGTCTGTGTGTTGATCTGTATAGGGTCTGAGTATCGATCTGTATGGGGTCTGTGTATCGATCTGAATGGGGTCAGTATATTGATCTGTATGGGGTCAGTGTATTAATCTGTATGGAGTCAGTGTATTAATCTGTATGGGGTCTGTGTATTGATCTGTATGGGGTCTGTGTATCGATTTGTATGGGCTCTGTGCATTGATCTGTGTGGGATGTGTGTATCGATTTGTATGTGGTCAGTGTATCGATCTGTATGGGGATTGTGTATCGATCTGTATGGGGTCTGTGTATCGATGTGTATGAGGTCAGTGTATTGATCTGTATGGGGTCTGTGTATCAATCTGTATGGGGTCAGTGCATTGATCTGTATGGGGTCTGTGTATCGATTTGAATGTAGTCAGTGTATCGATCTGAATGGGGTCTGTGTATGGAAAGTGTATTGGGGCTGTATATCGATCTGTATGAGGTCAGTGCATTGATCTGTATGGGGTCTGTGTATCGATCTGTATGGCGCCTGTGTATTGATGTGTATGGGATCAGTGAATCGATCTGTATGGGGTCAGTGTATTCATCTGTATGGGGTCTGTGTATCGATCTGAATGGGGTCAGTATATTGATCTGTATGAGGTCAGTGTATTAATCTGTATGGAGTCAGTGTATTGATCTGTATGGGGTCAGTGTATTGATTTGTATGGGGCCAGTGTATCGATGTGAATGGGGTCAGTGTATAGATCTGTATGGGGTCTGTGAATCGATCTATATGGAGTCTGTGTATCAATCTGTATGGGGTCTGTGTATCGATCTGTATGGGGTCTGTGTATCGATATGTATGAGGTCAGTGCATTGATCTGTATGGGTTCTGTGTATTGATCTGTATGGGGTCTGTGTATCGATCTGTATGGAGTCTGTGTATCGATCTGTATGGGGTCTGTGTATCGATCTGTGTGGGGTCTGTGTATTGATCTGTATGGGGTCTGTGTATCGATCTGTATGGCATCTGTGTATTGATCTGTATGGGGTCTGTGTATCGATCTGTATGGAGCCTGTATATTAATCTGTATGGGGTCTGTGTATTGATCTGTATGGGGTCTGTGTTTCGCTCTATATCGGGTCTGTGTATTGATCTGTATGGGGTCTGTGTATCAATCTGTATGGGGTCTGTGTATTGATCTGTATGGGGTCTGTGTATTGATCTGTATGGGGTCAGTGCATTGATCTGTATGGGGTCAGTGTATTGATCTGTATATTGATCTGTATGGGGTCAGTGCATTGATCTGTATGGTGTCTGTGTATTGATCTGTATGGGGTCTGAGTATCGATCTGTATGGGGTCTGTGTATCGATCTGAATGGGGTCAGTATATTGATCTGTATGGGGTCAGTGTATTAATCTGTATGGAGTCAGTGTATCGATCTGTATGGGGTCTGTGTATCGATCTGCATAGGGTCTGTGAATCGATCTGTATGGTATCAGCGTATCGACCTGTATGGGGTCTGTGTATCTGTCTGTATTGGGTCTGTGTATTGATCTGTATGGGGTCTGTGTATCGATATGTATGAGGTCAGTGCATTGATCTGTATGGGTTCTGTGTATCTCTCTGTATGGGGTCTGTGTATCGATCTGTATGGAGTCTGTGTATCGATCTGTATGGGGTCTGTGTATCGATCTGTATGGGGGTCTGCGTATTAATCTGTATGGGGTCTGTGTATTGATCTGTATGGGGTCTGTGTATCGATTTGTATGGGCTCTGTGCATTGATCTGTGTGGGATGTGTGTATCGATTTGTATGTGGTCAGTGTATCGATCTGTATGGGGATTGTGTATCGATCTGTATGGCATCTGTGTATTGATCTGTATGGGGTCTGTGTATTGATCTGTATGGGGTCTGTGTTTCGCTCTATATCGGGTATGTGTATTGATCTATATGGGGTCTGTGTATCAATCTGTATGGGGTCAGTGTATTGATCTGTATGGGGTCAGTGTATTGATCTGTATGGGGTCATTGTATCGATCTGTATGGGGTCTGTGTA
This sequence comes from Hemiscyllium ocellatum, assembly GCF_020745735.1. NCBI lineage: Eukaryota > Metazoa > Chordata > Chondrichthyes > Orectolobiformes > Hemiscylliidae > Hemiscyllium > Hemiscyllium ocellatum. The sequence goes on from NC_083438.1 coordinate 21,950,185, forward strand.
TCGATCTGTATGGGGTCTGTGTATCGATCTGTATGGAGTCTGTGTATTGATCTGTATGGGGTCAGTGTATTGATCTGTATGTGGTCTGTCTATCGATCTGTATGAGGTCTGTGCATTGATCTGTATGGGGTCTGTGTATCGATCTGTATGGACCCTGTGTATCGATTTGTATGGGGTCTGTGCATTAATCTGTATGGGGTCTGTGTATCGATCTTTATGTGGTCTTTGCATTGATCTGTATGGGGTCTGTGTATTGATCTGTATGGGGTCAGTGCATTGATCTGTATGAGGTCAGTTTATTGATCTGTATGGGGTCAGTGTATTGATCTGTATGGGGTCATTGTATCGATCTGTATGGGGTCTGTGTATCGATCTGTATGGGGTCAGTGTATCGATCTGTATGGAGTCTGTGTATTGATCTGTATGGGGTCAGTGTATTGATCTGTATGGGGTCTGTGTATCGATTTGTATGGAGTCTGTGTATCGATCTGTATGGGGTCTGTGTATCGATCTGTTCGGGGTCTGTGTATTGATGTGTATGGGGTCTGTGTATCGATCTGTATGGAGCCTGTGTCCCGATCTGTATGTGGTCTGTGTATCGATCTGTATGGAGCCTGAGTTATAATCTGTATGGGGTCTGTGTATCGATCTGTATGTGGTCAGTGCATTGATCTGTATGGGGTCTGTGTATCAATCTGTATGGGGTCTGTGTATTGATCTGTATGGGGTCTGTGTATCGATCTGTATGGGGTCTGTGCATTGATCTGTATGTGGTCTGTGTATCGATTTGTATGGGGTCTGTGTATCGATCTGTATGGGGTCTGTGTATTGATCTGTATGGGGTCAGTGCATTGATCTGTATGGGGTCACTGTATTGATCTGTATGGGGTCTGAGTATCGATCTGTATGGGGTCTGTCTATCGATCTGTATGGGGTCAGTGCATTGATCTGTATGGGGTCAGTGCAATGATCTGTATGGGATCTGTGTATCGATCTGTTTGGGGTCTGTATCTTGATCTGTATGGGGTCTGTGTATCGATCTATATGGGGTCTGTGTATCGATCTGTATGGGAACTGTGTATGGATCTGTATCGGGTCTGTGTATTGATCTGTATGGGGTCTGTGTATCGATCTATATGGGGTCTGTGTATTGATCTGTATGGGAACGGTGTATCGATCTGTATGGGGTCTGTGTATCCATCTGTTTGCGGTCTGTGTATCGATCTGTATGGAGCCTGTGTCTCGATCTGTATGTGGTCTGTGTATTGATCTGTATGGAGCCTGAGTAATAATCTGTCTGGTGTCTGTGTATCAATCTGTCTGCGGTCCGTGTATTGATCTGTATGGGGTCTGTGTATCGATCTGTATGGGGTCTGTGCATTGATCTGTATGGGGTCTGTGTATCGATCTGTATGGGGTCTGTGTATCGATCTGTATGAGGTCAGTGCATTGATCTGTATGGGTTCTGTGTATCAATCTGTATGGGGTCTGTGTATTGATCTGTATGGGGTCTGTGTATCGATCTGTATGGGGTCTGTGCATTGATCTGTATGGGGTCTGTGTATCGATCTGTATGGGGTCTGTGTATCGATCTGTATGGGGTCTGTGTATTGATCTGTATGGGGTCTGTGTATTGATCTGTATGGGGTCAGTGCATTGATCTGTATGGGTCAGTGTATTGATCTGTATGGGGTCTGAGTATCGATCTGTATGGGGTCTGTCTATTGATCTGTATGGGGTCAGTGCATTGATCTGTATGGGGTCATTGTATCGATCTGTATGGGTCTGTGTATCGATCTGTATGGGGTCTGTGTATCGATCTGTATGAGGTCTGTGTATCAATATGTATGGGGTCTGTGTATCGATCTGTATGGGGTCTGTGTATTGATCTGTATGGGGTCTTTGTATCAATCTGTATGGGGTTTGTGTATTGATCTGTATGGAGTCTGTGTATCGATCTGTATGGGTTCTGTGTCTCGATCTGTCTTGGGTCAGTGTATTGATCTGTATGGGGTCTGTGTATCGATCTGTGTGGGGCAGTGTATTGATCTGTATGGAGTCAGTGCATTGTTCTGTATGGGGTCTGTGTATCGATCTGCATAGGGTCTGTGTATTGATCTGTATGGAGTCAGTGTATTGATCTGTATGGGGTCAGTGTATTGATCTCTATGGGGTCTGTGTATCAATCGGTATGGGGTCTGTGTATCGATCTGTATGGGGTCTGTGTATCAATCTGTATGGGGTCTGTTTATCGATCTGTATGGGGTCTGTGCATCAATCTGTATGGGGTCTGTGTATTGATCTGTATGGGGTCTGTGCATTGATCTGTATGGGGTCTGTGTATCGATCTGTATGGGGTCTGTGTATTGATCTGTATTGGGTCTGTGTATCAATCTGTATGGGGTCTGTGTATCAATCTGTATGTGGTCTGTGCATTGATCTGTATGCGATCAGTGTATTGATCTGTATGGGATCTGTGTATTGATCTGTGCGGGGTCACTGTATTGATTTGTATGGGGTCTGTGTATCAATCTGTATGGGGTCTGCGTATCGATCTGGATGGGGTCTGTGCACTGATCTGTATGGGGTCTGTGTATCGATCTGTATGTGGTCTGTGTATCGATGTGTATGGGGTCAATGTATTGATCTGTATGGGGTCTGTGCACTGATCTGTATGGGGTCTGTGTATCGATCTGTATTGACCCTGTGTATCAATCTGTCTGGGGTCTGTGTATCGATCTGTCTGTGGTCTGTGCATTGATCTGTATGGGGTCAGTGTATTGATCTGTATGGGGTCTGTGTATTTATCTGTATGGGGTCTGTGTATTGATCTGTATGGGGTCTGTGTATTGATCTGTATGGGGTCTGTGTTTTTGTCTGTATGATCACAGTGCCTCAGTCTTGAAAGGGGGGTCTGCGCATCAAATTCTGAAAGGACACTATGTGTCATTCTCTTTGTAAGGCCAGTGTTTCATATACTGTGTGTGTAGTCTGTGTTTCAATTGTGAGGTCAATGTGTCCGTCTGTGTGTGAGGTCAGTATATCAGTCTCTGTACACAGTCTTTGTATCAGTCTCTGTGTGGTCAGTATATCAGTCTCTGTATGCAGTCTGTGTATCAGTCTCTGCATGGGTTCTGTGTATCAGTCTGTGTGTGAGGTCAGTATATCAGTCTCTGTACACAGTCTGTGTATCAGTCTCTGTGTGGTCGGTATATCAGTCTCTGTATGCAGTCTGTGTATCTGTCTCTGCGTGGGGTCTTTGTATCAGTCACTATATGGAGTCTGTATTTCATTCTGTATGTTGGGTCTGTGTATCAGTCTCTGCGTGGGGTCTGTATATCAGTCTCTGTGTGGGGTCTGTGTATCAGTCTGTATGTGGGACCTGTGTATCAGTCTCTGCATGGGGTCTGTGTATCATTCTTTATGTTGGGTCTGTGTATCAGTCTCTGTGTGGGGTCTTTGGTCAGTCTGTGTGAGGGGTCTGTGTATCAGTCTCTGTATGCAGTCTGTGTATCAGTCTTTGTGTGGGATCTGTGGTCAATCTGTGTGTGGGGTCTGTATATCAGTCTCTGTATGCAGTCTGTATATCAGTATCTGTGTGGGGTCTGTGTATCAGTCTCTGCGTGGTGTCTGTGTATCAGTTGGTGTGCGGGTCTGTGTATAAGTCTCTGTATGCAGTCTGTGTATCAGTCTGTGTGTGGGGTATGTATAGCAGCTTCAGTATGCAGTCTGTGTATCAGTCTCTGTGTGGGGTCTGTGTATCAGTCTGTGTGTGGTGTCTGTGTATCAGTTGGTGTGCAGGGTCTGTGTATCAGTCTCTGTATGCAGTCTGTGTATCAGTCTCTGCATGCAGTCTGTGTATCAGTCTCTGTGTGGGGTCTGTGTATCAGTCTGTGTATTGGGTCTCTATATCAGTCTCTTCATGCAGTCTGTGTATCAGTCTCTGTGAGGGGTCTGTCATCGGTCTGTGTGTATGGCCTGTATATCAGTCTCTGCATGGGGTCTGTGTATCAGTCTCTGTGTGGGACCTGTGTATCCGTCTCTGCATGGGTTCTGTGTATCATTCTTTATGTTGACTCTGTGTATCAGTCTCTGAGTGGGGTCTGTGTATCAATCTGTATGTGGGACCTGTGTATTAGTCTCTGCATGGTGTCTGTGTATCATTCTTTATGCTGGGTCTGTGTATCAGTCTCTGCATGGGGTTGGTGGTCAGTCTATGTGTGGGGTCTGTGTATCAGTCTCTGTGTGGGGTCTGTGTATCATTCTTTATGCTGGGTCTGTGTATCAGTCTCTGCGTGGGGTCGGTGGTCAGTCTGTGTGTGGGGTCTGTGTATCAGTCTCTGTGTGGGGTCTGTGTATCAGTCTGTGTTGGGGGTCAGTGTATCAGTCTCTGTATGCAGTCTGTGTATGAGTGACTGCGTAGGGTGTGTGGTTCATCTGTGTGTGAGGTCTGTATATCAGTCGTTGCATGCAGTCTGTGTATCCGTCTCTGTATGCAGTCTGTGTATCAGTCTCTGCATGGTATCTGTGGTCAGTCTGTGTGTGGGGTCTGTGTATCAGTCATTGTGTGAGGTTTCTATATTAGTCTGAGTATGCAGTCTGTGTTTCAGTCTCCGTGTGGGGTCTGTATATCAGTCTCTGATTGCAGTCTGTGTATCAGTCTCTGTGTGGGTTCTGTGTAACAGTCTCTGTGTGGTGTCTGTCGTCGGTCTGTGTGTATGGCCTGTATATCAGTATCTGCATGGGAACTGTGTATTGGTCTGTGTGTGGGGTCTGTATATCAGTCTCTGTATGCAGTCTGTGTATCAGTCTCTGTGTGGGGTCTGTGTATCAGTCTCTGCGTGGGGTCTGTGTATCATTCTTTATGTTGGGTCTGTGTATCAGTCTCTGCGTGGGGCCTGTGGTCAATCTGTGTGTGGGATCTGTGTATCAGTCTCTGTATGCAGTCTGTGTATCAGTCTGTGTGTGGGGTCTGTCTATCAGTCTGTGTGTGGGGTCTGTCTATCACTCTCTGTATGCAGTATGTGCATCAGTCTCTGTGAAGTGTCTGTCGTCAGTCTGTGTGTATGGCCTGTATATCAGTCTCTGTGTGGGGTCTATGTATCAGTCTGTGTGTGAGGTCTGTATATCAGTCTCTGTATGCAGTCTGTGTATCAGTCTCTGCATGGGGTTTGTGTATCAGTCTGTGTGTGAGGTCAGTATATCGGTCTATGTATGCAGTCTGTGTATCAGTCTCTGTATGCAGTCTGTGTATCAGTCTCTGTGTGCGGTCTGTGTATCAATCTGTATGTGGGACCTGTGTATTAGTCTCTGCATGGTGTCTGTGTATCATTTTTTTATGTTGGGTCTGTGTATCAGTCTCTGCCTGGGGTCGGTGGTCAGTCTGTGTGTGGGGTCTGCATATCAGTCTCTGTATGCAGTCTGTGTATCAGTCTCTGCATGGGTTCTGTGTATCATTCTTTATGTTGGGCCTGTGTATCAGTCTCTGTACACAGTTTGTGTATCAGTCTCTGTATGCAGTCTGTGTATCAGTCTCTGCATGGGTTCTGTGTATCATTCTTTATGTTGGGTCTGTGTATCAGTCTCTGTGTGAGGTCTGTGTATCAGTCTGTGTATGCAGTCTGTGTATCAGTCTGTGTGGGGGGTCAGTGTATCAGTCTCTGTATGCAGTCTGTGTATGAGTGACTGCGTAGGGTCTGTGGTTCATCTGTGTGTGGAGTCTGTATATCAGTCTCTGTATGCAGTCTGTATATCAGTCTCTGTGTGGGGTCTTTGGTCGGTCTGTGTGTAGGGCCTGTATATCAGTCTCTGTATGCAATCTGTGTATCAGTCTCTGCATGGAGTCTGCGTATCAGTCTCTATGTGGGGTCTGTGTATCAGTCTCTGCATGGGGTCTGTGGTCAGTCCGTGTTTGGGGTCTTTATATCAGTCTCTGTAAGCAGTCTGTGTATCAGTCTCTGCATGGGATCTGTGTATCAGTCTGTGTGTGGGCTCTGTGTATCAGTCTGTGTATGCAGTCTGTGTATCAGTCTCTGCATGCAGTTGTGTATCAGTCTGTGTGGGGGGTCAGTGTATCAGTCTGTGTATGCAGTCTGTGTATGAGTCATTGCGTGGGGTCTGTGGTGCATCTGTTGTGGGGTCTGTGCATCAGTCTCTGCGTGCGAACTGTGTATCAGTTTCTATGTTGGGTCTGTGTATCAGTCTCTGCATGGGGTCTGTGTATCATTCTTTATGTTGGGTCTGTGTTTCAATCTCTGCGTGGGGTCGGTGGTCCGTCTGTGTGTGGGGTCTGTGTATCAGTCTCTGTATGCAGTCTGTGTTTCAGTCTCTGCATGTGTTCTGTGTATCAGTCTTTATGTTGGGTCTGTGTATCAGTCTCTGCGTGTGGCCTGTGGTCAGTCTGTGTGTGGGGTCTGTGTATCAGTCTCTGTATTCAGTCTGTGTATCCATCTCTGTGTGGGGTCTTTCGTCGGTCTGTGTGTAGGTCCTATATATCAGTCTCTGTATGCAGGCTGTATATCAGTCTCTGTGAGGGGTCTGTCGTCGGTCTGTGTGTAGGTTCTATATATCAGTCTCTGTATGCAGTCTGTATATCAGTCTCTGTGAGGGGTCTGTCGTCGGTCTGTGTGTATGGCCTGTATATCAGTATCTGCATGGGGACTGTGTATCAGTCTACGTGTGGGGCCCGTTTATCAGTCTCTGTATGCAGTCTGTATATCAGTCTGTGCGTGGGGTCTGTGTATAAGTCTGTGCGTGGGGTCTGTGTGTCAGTCTGTGTGTGAGGTCTGTATATCAGTCTCTGTATGCAGTCTGTATATCAGTCTCTGTGTGGGGTCTGTGTTTCAGTCTCTGCGTGTGGCCTGTGGTCAGTCTGTGTGTGGGGTCTGTGTATCAGTCTCTGTATTCAGTCTGTCTATCCATCTCTGTGTGGGGTCTTTCGTCGGTCTGTGTGTAGGTCCTATATATCAGTCTCTGTATGCAGTCTGTATATCAGTGTCTGTGAGGGGTCTGTCGTCGGTCTGTGTGTATGGCCTGTATATCAGTATCTGCATGGGGACTGTGTATCAGTCTATGTGTGGGGCCCGTATATCAGTCTCTGTATGCAGTCTGTATATCAGTCTGTGCGTGGGGTCTGTGTATAAGTCTGTGCGTGGGGTCTGTGTGTGAGGTCTGTATATCAGTCTCTGTACGCAGTCTGTGTATCAGTCTCTGGGTGGTCTGTATATCAATCTCTGCGTGGGGTCTTTGTATCAGACTCTGTATGGAGTCTGTACTTCAGTCTGTGTGTGGGGTCTGTGTATCGGTCTCTGTGTGGGGTTTGTGTTTCAGTCTCTGCGTGGGGTCTGTGTATCAGTGCGTGTGCAGGGTCGATATATCAGTCTATGCATGGGGTCTGTGGTCTGTCTGTGTGTGGGGTCTGTATATCAGTCTTTGTGTGTGGGGTTTGTGCATCAGTCTCTGCGTGGAGTCTGTGTATCAGTCTCTGTTTGGGGTCTGTGGTCAGTCTGTGTGTGGGGTGTGTGCATTAGTCTCTGCGTGGGTCTGTGGTCAGTCTGTGTGTGGGGTCTGTGTATCACTCTCTGCGTGGGGTCGGTGGTCAGTCTGTGTGTGGGGTCTGTGTATCAGTCTCTGCATGGGGTCTGTGTATCAGTCTCTGCGTGGGGTCTGTGGTCTGTCTGTGTGTGGGGTCTGTATATCAGTCTCTGTGTGGGGTTTGTGCTCCGTCTGTGTGTGGGGTCTGTATATCAGTGTCTGTATGCAGTCTGTGTATCAGTCTCTGTGTGGGATCTGTGTATCAGTCTGTGTGTGGGGTCTGTATATCAGTCTCTGTACACAGTTTGTGTATCAGTCTCTGTATGCAGTCTGTGTATCAGTCTCTGCATGGGTTCTGTGTATCATTCTTTATGTTGGGTCTGTGTATCGGTCTCTGTGTGGGGTTTGTGTTTCAGTCTCTGCGTGGGGTCTGTGTATCAGTGCGTGTGCAGGGTCGATATATCAGTCTATGCATGGGGTCTGTGGTCTGTCTGTGTGTGGGGTCTGTATATCAGTCTTTGTGTGTGGGGTTTGTGCATCAGTCTCTGCGTGGAGTCTGTGTATCAGTCTCTGTTTGGGGTCTGTGGTCAGTCTGTGTGTGGGGTGTGTGCATTAGTCTCTGCGTGGGTCTGTGGTCAGTCTGTGTGTGGGGTCTGTGTATCACTCTCTGCGTGGGGTCGGTGGTCAGTCTGTGTGTGGGGTCTGTGTATCAGTCTCTGCATGGGGTCTGTGTATCAGTCTCTGCGTGGGGTCTGTGGTCTGTCTGTGTGTGGGGTCTGTATATCAGTCTCTGTGTGGGGTTTGTGCTCCGTCTGTGTGTGGGGTCTGTATATCAGTGTCTGTATGCAGTCTGTGTATCAGTCTCTGTGTGGGATCTGTGTATCAGTCTGTGTGTGGGGTCTGTATATCAGTCTCTGTACACAGTTTGTGTATCAGTCTCTGTATGCAGTCTGTGTATCAGTCTCTGCATGGGTTCTGTGTATCATTCTTTATGTTGGGTCTGTGTATCGGTCTCTGTGTGGGGTTTGTGTTTCAGTCTCTGCGTGGGGTCTGTGTATCAGTGCGTGTGCAGGGTCGATATATCAGTCTATGCATGGGGTCTGTGGTCTGTCTGTGTGTGGGGTCTGTATATCAGTCTTTGTGTGTGGGGTTTGTGCATCAGTCTCTGCGTGGAGTCTGTGTATCAGTCTCTGTTTGGGGTCTGTGGTCAGTCTGTGTGTGGGGTGTGTGCATTAGTCTCTGCGTGGGTCTGTGGTCAGTCTGTGTGTGGGGTCTGTGTATCACTCTCTGCGTGGGGTCGGTGGTCAGTCTGTGTGTGGGGTCTGTGTATCAGTCTCTGCATGGGGTCTGTGTATCAGTCTCTGCGTGGGGTCTGTGGTCTGTCTGTGTGTGGGGTCTGTATATCAGTCTCTGTATGCAGTCTGTGTATCAGTCTCTGTGTGGGATCTGTGTATCAGTCTGTGTGTGGGGTCTGTATATCAGTCTCTGTACACAGTTTGTGTATCAGTCTCTGTATGCAGTCTGTGTATCAGTCTCTGCATGGGTTCTGTGTATCATTCTTTATGTTGGGTCTGTGTATCGGTCTCTGTGTGAGGTCTGTGTATCAGTCTGTGTATGCAGTCTGTGTATCAGTCTGTGTGGGGGGTCAGTGTATCAGTCTCTGTATGCAGTCTGTGTATGAGTGACTGCGTAGGGTCTGTGGTTCATCTGTGTGTGGAGTCTGTATATCAGTCTCTGTATGCAGTCTGTATATCAGTCTCTGTGTGGGGTCTTTGGTCGGTCTGTGTGTAGGGCCTGTATATCAGTCTCTGTATGCAATCTGTGTATCAGTCTCTGCATGGAGTCTGCGTATCAGTCTCTATGTGGGGTCTGTGTATCAGTCTCTGCATGGGGTCTGTGGTCAGTCCGTGTTTGGGGTCTTTATATCAGTCTCTGTAAGCAGTCTGTGTATCAGTCTCTGCATGGGATCTGTGTATCAGTCTGTGTGTGGGCTCTGTGTATCAGTCTGTGTATGCAGTCTGTGTATCAGTCTCTGCATGCAGTTGTGTATCAGTCTGTGTGGGGGGTCAGTGTATCAGTCTGTGTATGCAGTCTGTGTATGAGTCATTGCGTGGGGTCTGTGGTGCATCTGTTGTGGGGTCTGTGCATCAGTCTCTGCGTGCGAACTGTGTATCAGTTTCTATGTTGGGTCTGTGTATCAGTCTCTGCATGGGGTCTGTGTATCATTCTTTATGTTGGGTCTGTGTTTCAATCTCTGCGTGGGGTCAGTGGTCCGTCTGTGTGTGGGGTCTGTGTATCAGTCTCTGTATGCAGTCTGTGTTTCAGTCTCTGCATGTGTTCTGTGTATCAGTCTTTATGTTGGGTCTGTGTATCAGTCTCTGCGTGTGGCCTGTGGTCAGTCTGTGTGTGGGGTCTGTGTATCAGTCTCTGTATTCAGTCTGTGTATCCATCTCTGTGTGGGGTCTTTCGTCGGTCTGTGTGTAGGTCCTATATATCAGTCTCTGTATGCAGGCTGTATATCAGTCTCTGTGAGGGGTCTGTCGTCGGTCTGTGTGTAGGTCCTATATATCAGTCTCTGTATGCAGTCTGTATATCAGTCTCTGTGAGGGGTCTGTCGTCGGTCTGTGTGTATGGCCTGTATATCAGTATCTGCATGGGGACTGTGTATCAGTCTACGTGTGGGGCCCGTTTATCAGTCTCTGTATGCAGTCTGTATATCAGTCTGTGCGTGGGGTCTGTGTATAAGTCTGTGCGTGGGGTCTGTGTGTCAGTCTGTGTGTGAGGTCTGTATATCAGTCTCTGTATGCAGTCTGTATATCAGTCTCTGTGTGGGGTCTGTGTTTCAGTCTCTGCGTGTGGCCTGTGGTCAGTCTGTGTGTGGGGTCTGTGTATCAGTCTCTGTATTCAGTCTGTGTATCCATCTCTGTGTGGGGTCTTTCGTCGGTCTGTGTGTAGGTCCTATATATCAGTCTCTGTATGCAGTCTGTATATCAGTGTCTGTGAGGGGTCTGTCGTCGGTCTGTGTGTATGGCCTGTATATCAGTATCTGCATGGGGACTGTGTATCAGTCTATGTGTGGGGCCCGTATATCAGTCTCTGTATGCAGTCTGTATATCAGTCTGTGCGTGGGGTCTGTGTATAAGTCTGTGCGTGGGGTCTGTGTGTGAGGTCTGTATATCAGTCTCTGTACGCAGTCTGTGTATCAGTCTCTGGGTGGTCTGTATATCAATCTCTGCGTGGGGTCTTTGTATCAGTCTCTGTATGGAGTCTGTACTTCAGTCTGTGTGTGGGGTCTGTGTATCGGTCTCTGTGTGGGGTTTGTGTTTCAGTCTCTGCGTGGGGTCTGTGTATCAGTGCGTGTGCAGGGTCGATATATCAGTCTATGCATGGGGTCTGTGGTCTGTCTGTGTGTGGGGTCTGTATATCAGTCTTTGTGTGTGGGGTTTGTGCATCAGTCTCTGCGTGGAGTCTGTGTATCAGTCTCTGTTTGGGGTCTGTGGTCAGTCTGTGTGTGGGGTGTGTGCATTAGTCTCTGCGTGGGTCTGTGGTCAGTCTGTGTGTGGGGTCTGTGTATCACTCTCTGCGTGGGGTCGGTGGTCAGTCTGTGTGTGGGGTCTGTGTATCAGTCTCTGCATGGGGTCTGTGTATCAGTCTCTGCGTGGGGTCTGTGGTCTGTCTGTGTGTGGGGTCTGTATATCAGTCTCTGTGTGGGGTTTGTGCTCCGTCTGTGTGTGGGGTCTGTATATCAGTGTCTGTATGCAGTCTGTGTATCAGTCTCTGTGTGGGATCTGTGTATCAGTCTGTGTGTGGGGTCTGTATATCAGTCTCTGTACACAGTTTGTGTATCAGTCTCTGTATGCAGTCTGTGTATCAGTCTCTGCATGGGTTCTGTGTATCATTCTTTATGTTGGGTCTGTGTATCGGTCTCTGTGTGGGGTTTGTGTTTCAGTCTCTGCGTGGGGTCTGTGTATCAGTGCGTGTGCAGGGTCGATATATCAGTCTATGCATGGGGTCTGTGGTCTGTCTGTGTGTGGGGTCTGTATATCAGTCTTTGTGTGTGGGGTTTGTGCATCAGTCTCTGCGTGGAGTCTGTGTATCAGTCTCTGTTTGGGGTCTGTGGTCAGTCTGTGTGTGGGGTGTGTGCATTAGTCTCTGCGTGGGTCTGTGGTCAGTCTGTGTGTGGGGTCTGTGTATCACTCTCTGCGTGGGGTCGGTGGTCAGTCTGTGTGTGGGGTCTGTGTATCAGTCTCTGCATGGGGTCTGTGTATCAGTCTCTGCGTGGGGTCTGTGGTCTGTCTGTGTGTGGGGTCTGTATATCAGTCTCTGTGTGGGGTTTGTGCTCCGTCTGTGTGTGGGGTCTGTATATCAGTGTCTGTATGCAGTCTGTGTATCAGTCTCTGTGTGGGATCTGTGTATCAGTCTGTGTGTGGGGTCTGTATATCAGTCTCTGTACACAGTTTGTGTATCAGTCTCTGTATGCAGTCTGTGTATCAGTCTCTGCATGGGTTCTGTGTATCATTCTTTATGTTGGGTCTGTGTATCGGTCTCTGTGTGGGGTTTGTGTTTCAGTCTCTGCGTGGGGTCTGTGTATCAGTGCGTGTGCAGGGTCGATATATCAGTCTATGCATGGGGTCTGTGGTCTGTCTGTGTGTGGGGTCTGTATATCAGTCTTTGTGTGTGGGGTTTGTGCATCAGTCTCTGCGTGGAGTCTGTGTATCAGTCTCTGTTTGGGGTCTGTGGTCAGTCTGTGTGTGGGGTGTGTGCATTAGTCTCTGCGTGGGTCTGTGGTCAGTCTGTGTGTGGGGTCTGTGTATCACTCTCTGCGTGGGGTCGGTGGTCAGTCTGTGTGTGGGGTCTGTGTATCAGTCTCTGCATGGGGTCTGTGTATCAGTCTCTGCGTGGGGTCTGTGGTCTGTCTGTGTGTGGGGTCTGTATATCAGTCTCTGTATGCAGTCTGTGTATCAGTCTCTGTGTGGGATCTGTGTATCAGTCTGTGTGTGGGGTCTGTATATCAGTCTCTGTACACAGTTTGTGTATCAGTCTCTGTATGCAGTCTGTGTATCAGTCTCTGCATGGGTTCTGTGTATCATTCTTTATGTTGGGTCTGTGTATCGGTCTCTGTGTGAGGTCTGTGTATCAGTCTGTGTATGCAGTCTGTGTATCAGTCTGTGTGGGGGGTCAGTGTATCAGTCTCTGTATGCAGTCTGTGTATGAGTGACTGCGTAGGGTCTGTGGTTCATCTGTGTGTGGAGTCTGTATATCAGTCTCTGTATGCAGTCTGTATATCAGTCTCTGTGTGGGGTCTTTGGTCGGTCTGTGTGTAGGGCCTGTATATCAGTCTCTGTATGCAATCTGTGTATCAGTCTCTGCATGGAGTCTGCGTATCAGTCTCTATGTGGGGTCTGTGTATCAGTCTCTGCATGGGGTCTGTGGTCAGTCCGTGTTTGGGGTCTTTATATCAGTCTCTGTAAGCAGTCTGTGTATCAGTCTCTGCATGGGATCTGTGTATCAGTCTGTGTGTGGGCTCTGTGTATCAGTCTGTGTATGCAGTCTGTGTATCAGTCTCTGCATGCAGTTGTGTATCAGTCTGTGTGGGGGGTCAGTGTATCAGTCTGTGTATGCAGTCTGTGTATGAGTCATTGCGTGGGGTCTGTGGTGCATCTGTTGTGGGGTCTGTGCATCAGTCTCTGCGTGCGAACTGTGTATCAGTTTCTATGTTGGGTCTGTGTATCAGTCTCTGCATGGGGTCTGTGTATCATTCTTTATGTTGGGTCTGTGTTTCAATCTCTGCGTGGGGTCGGTGGTCCGTCTGTGTGTGGGGTCTGTGTATCAGTCTCTGTATGCAGTCTGTGTTTCAGTCTCTGCATGTGTTCTGTGTATCAGTCTTTATGTTGGGTCTGTGTATCAGTCTCTGCGTGTGGCCTGTGGTCAGTCTGTGTGTGGGGTCTGTGTATCAGTCTCTGTATTCAGTCTGTGTATCCATCTCTGTGTGGGGTCTTTCGTCGGTCTGTGTGTAGGTCCTATATATCAGTCTCTGTATGCAGGCTGTATATCAGTCTCTGTGAGGGGTCTGTCGTCGGTCTGTGTGTAGGTCCTATATATCAGTCTCTGTATGCAGTCTGTATATCAGTCTCTGTGAGGGGTCTGTCGTCGGTCTGTGTGTATGGCCTGTATATCAGTATCTGCATGGGGACTGTGTATCAGTCTACGTGTGGGGCCCGTTTATCAGTCTCTGTATGCAGTCTGTATATCAGTCTGTGCGTGGGGTCTGTGTATAAGTCTGTGCGTGGGGTCTGTGTGTCAGTCTGTGTGTGAGGTCTGTATATCAGTCTCTGTATGCAGTCTGTATATCAGTCTCTGTGTGGGGTCTGTGTTTCAGTCTCTGCGTGTGGCCTGTGGTCAGTCTGTGTGTGGGGTCTGTGTATCAGTCTCTGTATTCAGTCTGTGTATCCATCTCTGTGTGGGGTCTTTCGTCGGTCTGTGTGTAGGTCCTATATATCAGTCTCTGTATGCAGTCTGTATATCAGTGTCTGTGAGGGGTCTGTCGTCGGTCTGTGTGTATGGCCTGTATATCAGTATCTGCATGGGGACTGTGTATCAGTCTATGTGTGGGGCCCGTATATCAGTCTCTGTATGCAGTCTGTATATCAGTCTGTGCGTGGGGTCTGTGTATAAGTCTGTGCGTGGGGTCTGTGTGTGAGGTCTGTATATCAGTCTCTGTACGCAGTCTGTGTATCAGTCTCTGGGTGGTCTGTATATCAATCTCTGCGTGGGGTCTTTGTATCAGTCTCTGTATGGAGTCTGTACTTCAGTCTGTGTGTGGGGTCTGTGTATCGGTCTCTGTGTGGGGTTTGTGTTTCAGTCTCTGCGTGGGGTCTGTGTATCAGTGCGTGTGCAGGGTCGATATATCAGTCTATGCATGGGGTCTGTGGTCTGTCTGTGTGTGGGGTCTGTATATCAGTCTTTGTGTGTGGGGTTTGTGCATCAGTCTCTGCGTGGAGTCTGTGTATCAGTCTCTGTTTGGGGTCTGTGGTCAGTCTGTGTGTGGGGTGTGTGCATTAGTCTCTGCGTGGGTCTGTGGTCAGTCTGTGTGTGGGGTCTGTGTATCACTCTCTGCGTGGGGTCGGTGGTCAGTCTGTGTGTGGGGTCTGTGTATCAGTCTCTGCATGGGGTCTGTGTATCAGTCTCTGCGTGGGGTCTGTGGTCTGTCTGTGTGTGGGGTCTGTATATCAGTCTCTGTGTGGGGTTTGTGCTCCGTCTGTGTGTGGGGTCTGTATATCAGTGTCTGTATGCAGTCTGTGTATCAGTCTCTGTGTGGGATCTGTGTATCAGTCTGTGTGTGGGGTCTGTATATCAGTCTCTGTACACAGTTTGTGTATCAGTCTCTGTATGCAGTCTGTGTATCAGTCTCTGCATGGGTTCTGTGTATCATTCTTTATGTTGGGTCTGTGTATCGGTCTCTGTGTGGGGTTTGTGTTTCAGTCTCTGCGTGGGGTCTGTGTATCAGTGCGTGTGCAGGGTCGATATATCAGTCTATGCATGGGGTCTGTGGTCTGTCTGTGTGTGGGGTCTGTATATCAGTCTTTGTGTGTGGGGTTTGTGCATCAGTCTCTGCGTGGAGTCTGTGTATCAGTCTCTGTTTGGGGTCTGTGGTCAGTCTGTGTGTGGGGTGTGTGCATTAGTCTCTGCGTGGGTCTGTGGTCAGTCTGTGTGTGGGGTCTGTGTATCACTCTCTGCGTGGGGTCGGTGGTCAGTCTGTGTGTGGGGTCTGTGTATCAGTCTCTGCATGGGGTCTGTGTATCAGTCTCTGCGTGGGGTCTGTGGTCTGTCTGTGTGTGGGGTCTGTATATCAGTCTCTGTGTGGGGTTTGTGCTCCGTCTGTGTGTGGGGTCTGTATATCAGTGTCTGTATGCAGTCTGTGTATCAGTCTCTGTGTGGGATCTGTGTATCAGTCTGTGTGTGGGGTCTGTATATCAGTCTCTGTACACAGTTTGTGTATCAGTCTCTGTATGCAGTCTGTGTATCAGTCTCTGCATGGGTTCTGTGTATCATTCTTTATGTTGGGTCTGTGTATCGGTCTCTGTGTGGGGTTTGTGTTTCAGTCTCTGCGTGGGGTCTGTGTATCAGTGCGTGTGCAGGGTCGATATATCAGTCTATGCATGGGGTCTGTGGTCTGTCTGTGTGTGGGGTCTGTATATCAGTCTTTGTGTGTGGGGTTTGTGCATCAGTCTCTGCGTGGAGTCTGTGTATCAGTCTCTGTTTGGGGTCTGTGGTCAGTCTGTGTGTGGGGTGTGTGCATTAGTCTCTGCGTGGGTCTGTGGTCAGTCTGTGTGTGGGGTCTGTGTATCACTCTCTGCGTGGGGTCGGTGGTCAGTCTGTGTGTGGGGTCTGTGTATCAGTCTCTGCATGGGGTCTGTGTATCAGTCTCTGCGTGGGGTCTGTGGTCTGTCTGTGTGTGGGGTCTGTATATCAGTCTCTGTGTGGGGTTTGTGCTCCGTCTGTGTGTGGGGTCTGTATATCAGTGTCTGTATGCAGTCTGTGTATCAGTCTCTGTGTGGGATCTGTGTATCAGTCTGTGTGTGGGGTCTGTATATCAGTCTCTGTACACAGTTTGTGTATCAGTCTCTGTATGCAGTCTGTGTATCAGTCTCTGCATGGGTTCTGTGTATCATTCTTTATGTTGGGTCTGTGTATCGGTCTCTGTGTGGGGTTTGTGTTTCAGTCTCTGCGTGGGGTCTGTGTATCAGTGCGTGTGCAGGGTCGATATATCAGTCTATGCATGGGGTCTGTGGTCTGTCTGTGTGTGGGGTCTGTATATCAGTCTTTGTGTGTGGGGTTTGTGCATCAGTCTCTGCGTGGAGTCTGTGTATCAGTCTCTGTTTGGGGTCTGTGGTCAGTCTGTGTGTGGGGTGTGTGCATTAGTCTCTGCGTGGGTCTGTGGTCAGTCTGTGTGTGGGGTCTGTGTATCACTCTCTGCGTGGGGTCGGTGGTCAGTCTGTGTGTGGGGTCTGTGTATCAGTCTCTGCATGGGGTCTGTGTATCAGTCTCTGCGTGGGGTCTGTGGTCTGTCTGTGTGTGGGGTCTGTATATCAGTCTCTGTATGCAGTCTGTGTATCAGTCTCTGTGTGGGATCTGTGTATCAGTCTGTGTGTGGGGTCTGTATATCAGTCTCTGTACACAGTTTGTGTATCAGTCTCTGTATGCAGTCTGTGTATCAGTCTCTGCATGGGTTCTGTGTATCATTCTTTATGTTGGGTCTGTGTATCGGTCTCTGTGTGAGGTCTGTGTATCAGTCTGTGTATGCAGTCTGTGTATCAGTCTGTGTGGGGGGTCAGTGTATCAGTCTCTGTATGCAGTCTGTGTATGAGTGACTGCGTAGGGTCTGTGGTTCATCTGTGTGTGGAGTCTGTATATCAGTCTCTGTATGCAGTCTGTATATCAGTCTCTGTGTGGGGTCTTTGGTCGGTCTGTGTGTAGGGCCTGTATATCAGTCTCTGTATGCAATCTGTGTATCAGTCTCTGCATGGAGTCTGCGTATCAGTCTCTATGTGGGGTCTGTGTATCAGTCTCTGCATGGGGTCTGTGGTCAGTCCGTGTTTGGGGTCTTTATATCAGTCTCTGTAAGCAGTCTGTGTATCAGTCTCTGCATGGGATCTGTGTATCAGTCTGTGTGTGGGCTCTGTGTATCAGTCTGTGTATGCAGTCTGTGTATCAGTCTCTGCATGCAGTTGTGTATCAGTCTGTGTGGGGGGTCAGTGTATCAGTCTGTGTATGCAGTCTGTGTATGAGTCATTGCGTGGGGTCTGTGGTGCATCTGTTGTGGGGTCTGTGCATCAGTCTCTGCGTGCGAACTGTGTATCAGTTTCTATGTTGGGTCTGTGTATCAGTCTCTGCATGGGGTCTGTGTATCATTCTTTATGTTGGGTCTGTGTTTCAATCTCTGCGTGGGGTCGGTGGTCCGTCTGTGTGTGGGGTCTGTGTATCAGTCTCTGTATGCAGTCTGTGTTTCAGTCTCTGCATGTGTTCTGTGTATCAGTCTTTATGTTGGGTCTGTGTATCAGTCTCTGCGTGTGGCCTGTGGTCAGTCTGTGTGTGGGGTCTGTGTATCAGTCTCTGTATTCAGTCTGTGTATCCATCTCTGTGTGGGGTCTTTCGTCGGTCTGTGTGTAGGTCCTATATATCAGTCTCTGTATGCAGGCTGTATATCAGTCTCTGTGAGGGGTCTGTCGTCGGTCTGTGTGTAGGTCCTATATATCAGTCTCTGTATGCAGTCTGTATATCAGTCTCTGTGAGGGGTCTGTCGTCGGTCTGTGTGTATGGCCTGTATATCAGTATCTGCATGGGGACTGTGTATCAGTCTACGTGTGGGGCCCGTTTATCAGTCTCTGTATGCAGTCTGTATATCAGTCTGTGCGTGGGGTCTGTGTATAAGTCTGTGCGTGGGGTCTGTGTGTCAGTCTGTGTGTGAGGTCTGTATATCAGTCTCTGTATGCAGTCTGTATATCAGTCTCTGTGTGGGGTCTGTGTTTCAGTCTCTGCGTGTGGCCTGTGGTCAGTCTGTGTGTGGGGTCTGTGTATCAGTCTCTGTATTCAGTCTGTGTATCCATCTCTGTGTGGGGTCTTTCGTCGGTCTGTGTGTAGGTCCTATATATCAGTCTCTGTATGCAGTCTGTATATCAGTGTCTGTGAGGGGTCTGTCGTCGGTCTGTGTGTATGGCCTGTATATCAGTATCTGCATGGGGACTGTGTATCAGTCTATGTGTGGGGCCCGTATATCAGTCTCTGTATGCAGTCTGTATATCAGTCTGTGCGTGGGGTCTGTGTATAAGTCTGTGCGTGGGGTCTGTGTGTGAGGTCTGTATATCAGTCTCTGTACGCAGTCTGTGTATCAGTCTCTGGGTGGTCTGTATATCAATCTCTGCGTGGGGTCTTTGTATCAGTCTCTGTATGGAGTCTGTACTTCAGTCTGTGTGTGGGGTCTGTGTATCGGTCTCTGTGTGGGGTTTGTGTTTCAGTCTCTGCGTGGGGTCTGTGTATCAGTGCGTGTGCAGGGTCGATATATCAGTCTATGCATGGGGTCTGTGGTCTGTCTGTGTGTGGGGTCTGTATATCAGTCTTTGTGTGTGGGGTTTGTGCATCAGTCTCTGCGTGGAGTCTGTGTATCAGTCTCTGTTTGGGGTCTGTGGTCAGTCTGTGTGTGGGGTGTGTGCATTAGTCTCTGCGTGGGTCTGTGGTCAGTCTGTGTGTGGGGTCTGTGTATCACTCTCTGCGTGGGGTCGGTGGTCAGTCTGTGTGTGGGGTCTGTGTATCAGTCTCTGCATGGGGTCTGTGTATCAGTCTCTGCGTGGGGTCTGTGGTCTGTCTGTGTGTGGGGTCTGTATATCAGTCTCTGTGTGGGGTTTGTGCTCCGTCTGTGTGTGGGGTCTGTATATCAGTCTCTGTATGCAGTCTGTGTATCAGTCTCTGTGTGGGATCTGTGTATCAGTCTGTGTGTGGGGTCTGTATATCAGTCTCTGTACACAGTTTGTGTATCAGTCTCTGTATGGTGTCTGTGTATCAGTTTTTGTGTGGGGTCTGTATATCAGCCTCAGAATGCAGTCTGTGTATCAGTCTCTGTGAGGGGTCTGTTGTCGGTCTGTGTGTATGGCCTGTATATCAGTATCTGCATGGGGACTGTGGTCAGTTCTGTGTCTGGGGTCTGTGTATCAGTCTCTGTATGCAGTGTGTATATCACTCTCTGTATGCAGTCTGTGTATCAAACTCTGTGTGGGGTCTGTGTATCAGTCTGTGTGTGGGGTCTGTGTATCAGTCTCTGCATGGGGTCTGCATATCATTCTTTATATTGGGTCTGTGTATCAGTCTCTGCGTGGGGTCGGTGGTCAGTCTGTGTGTGAGGTCGGTGTATCAGTCTCTGTATGCAGTCTATGTATCAGTCTCTGTGTGGGGTCTGTGGTCAGTCTGTGTGTGGGGCCTGTGTATCGTCTCTGTATGCAGTCTGTGTATCAGTCTGTGTGTGGGGTCTGTGTATCAGTCTCTGCGTGGGGTCTGTGTATCATTCTTTATGTTGGGTCTGTGTATCAGTCTCTGCGTGGGGCCTGTGGTCAATCTGTGTGTGGGATCTGTGTATCAGTCTCTGTATGCAGTCTGTGTATCAGTCTGTGTGTGGGGTCTGTCTATCAGTCTGTGTGTGGGGTCTGTCTATCACTCTCTGTATGCAGTATGTGCATCAGTCTCTGTGAAGTGTCTGTCGTCAGTCTGTGTGTATGGCCTGTATATCAGTCTCTGTGTGGGGTCTATGTATCAGTCTGTGTGTGAGGTCTGTATATCAGTCTCTGTATGCAGTCTGTGTATCAGTCTCTGCATGGGGTTTGTGTATCAGTCTGTGTGTGAGGTCAGTATATCGGTCTATGTATGCAGTCTGTGTATCAGTCTCTGTATGCAGTCTGTGTATCAGTCTCTGTGTGCGGTCTGTGTATCAATCTGTATGTGGGACCTGTGTATTAGTCTCTGCATGGTGTCTGTGTATCATTTTTTTATGTTGGGTCTGTGTATCAGTCTCTGCCTGGGGTCGGTGGTCAGTCTGTGTGTGGGGTCTGCATATCAGTCTCTGTATGCAGTCTGTGTATCAGTCTCTGCATGGGTTCTGTGTATCATTCTTTATGTTGGGTCTGTGTATCAGTCTCTGTACACAGTTTGTGTATCAGTCTCTGTATGCAGTCTGTGTATCAGTCTCTGCATGGGTTCTGTGTATCATTCTTTATGTTGGGTCTGTGTATCAGTCTCTGTGTGAGGTCTGTGTATCAGTCTGTGTATGCAGTCTGTGTATCAGTCTGTGTGGGGGGTCAGTGTATCAGTCTCTGTATGCAGTCTGTGTATGAGTGACTGCGTAGGGTCTGTGGTTCATCTGTGTGTGGAGTCTGTATATCAGTCTCTGTATGCAGTCTGTATATCAGTCTCTGTGTGGGGTCTTTGGTCGGTCTGTGTGTAGGGCCTGTATATCAGTCTCTGTATGCAATCTGTGTATCAGTCTCTGCATGGAGTCTGCGTATCAGTCTCTATGTGGGGTCTGTGTATCAGTCTCTGCATGGGGTCTGTGGTCAGTCCGTGTTTGGGGTCTTTATATCAGTCTCTGTAAGCAGTCTGTGTATCAGTCTCTGCATGGGATCTGTGTATCAGTCTGTGTGTGGGCTCTGTGTATCAGTCTGTGTATGCAGTCTGTGTATCAGTCTCTGCATGCAGTTGTGTATCAGTCTGTGTGGGGGGTCAGTGTATCAGTCTGTGTATGCAGTCTGTGTATGAGTCATTGCGTGGGGTCTGTGGTGCATCTGTTGTGGGGTCTGTGCATCAGTCTCTGCGTGCGAACTGTGTATCAGTTTCTATGTTGGGTCTGTGTATCAGTCTCTGCATGGGGTCTGTGTATCATTCTTTATGTTGGGTCTGTGTTTCAATCTCTGCGTGGGGTCGGTGGTCCGTCTGTGTGTGGGGTCTGTGTATCAGTCTCTGTATGCAGTCTGTGTTTCAGTCTCTGCATGTGTTCTGTGTATCAGTCTTTATGTTGGGTCTGTGTATCAGTCTCTGCGTGTGGCCTGTGGTCAGTCTGTGTGTGGGGTCTGTGTATCAGTCTCTGTATTCAGTCTGTGTATCCATCTCTGTGTGGGGTCTTTCGTCGGTCTGTGTGTAGGTCCTATATATCAGTCTCTGTATGCAGGCTGTATATCAGTCTCTGTGAGGGGTCTGTCGTCGGTCTGTGTGTAGGTCCTATATATCAGTCTCTGTATGCAGTCTGTATATCAGTCTCTGTGAGGGGTCTGTCGTCGGTCTGTGTGTATGGCCTGTATATCAGTATCTGCATGGGGACTGTGTATCAGTCTACGTGTGGGGCCCGTTTATCAGTCTCTGTATGCAGTCTGTATATCAGTCTGTGCGTGGGGTCTGTGTATAAGTCTGTGCGTGGGGTCTGTGTGTCAGTCTGTGTGTGAGGTCTGTATATCAGTCTCTGTATGCAGTCTGTATATCAGTCTCTGTGTGGGGTCTGTGTTTCAGTCTCTGCGTGTGGCCTGTGGTCAGTCTGTGTGTGGGGTCTGTGTATCAGTCTCTGTATTCAGTCTGTGTATCCATCTCTGTGTGGGGTCTTTCGTCGGTCTGTGTGTAGGTCCTATATATCAGTCTCTGTATGCAGTCTGTATATCAGTGTCTGTGAGGGGTCTGTCGTCGGTCTGTGTGTATGGCCTGTATATCAGTATCTGCATGGGGACTGTGTATCAGTCTATGTGTGGGGCCCGTATATCAGTCTCTGTATGCAGTCTGTATATCAGTCTGTGCGTGGGGTCTGTGTATAAGTCTGTGCGTGGGGTCTGTGTGTGAGGTCTGTATATCAGTCTCTGTACGCAGTCTGTGTATCAGTCTCTGGGTGGTCTGTATATCAATCTCTGCGTGGGGTCTTTGTATCAGTCTCTGTATGGAGTCTGTACTTCAGTCTGTGTGTGGGGTCTGTGTATCGGTCTCTGTGTGGGGTTTGTGTTTCAGTCTCTGCGTGGGGTCTGTGTATCAGTGCGTGTGCAGGGTCGATATATCAGTCTATGCATGGGGTCTGTGGTCTGTCTGTGTGTGGGGTCTGTATATCAGTCTTTGTGTGTGGGGTTTGTGCATCAGTCTCTGCGTGGAGTCTGTGTATCAGTCTCTGTTTGGGGTCTGTGGTCAGTCTGTGTGTGGGGTGTGTGCATTAGTCTCTGCGTGGGTCTGTGGTCAGTCTGTGTGTGGGGTCTGTGTATCACTCTCTGCGTGGGGTCGGTGGTCAGTCTGTGTGTGGGGTCTGTGTATCAGTCTCTGCATGGGGTCTGTGTATCAGTCTCTGCGTGGGGTCTGTGGTCTGTCTGTGTGTGGGGTCTGTATATCAGTCTCTGTGTGGGGTTTGTGCTCCGTCTGTGTGTGGGGTCTGTATATCAGTCTCTGTATGCAGTCTGTGTATCAGTCTCTGTGTGGGATCTGTGTATCAGTCTGTGTGTGGGGTCTGTATATCAGTCTCTGTACACAGTTTGTGTATCAGTCTCTGTATGGTGTCTGTGTATCAGTTTTTGTGTGGGGTCTGTATATCAGCCTCAGAATGCAGTCTGTGTATCAGTCTCTGTGAGGGGTCTGTTGTCGGTCTGTGTGTATGGCCTGTATATCAGTATCTGCATGGGGACTGTGGTCAGTTCTGTGTCTGGGGTCTGTGTATCAGTCTCTGTATGCAGTGTGTATATCACTCTCTGTATGCAGTCTGTGTATCAAACTCTGTGTGGGGTCTGTGTATCAGTCTGTGTGTGGGGTCTGTGTATCAGTCTCTGCATGGGGTCTGCATATCATTCTTTATATTGGGTCTGTGTATCAGTCTCTGCGTGGGGTCGGTGGTCAGTCTGTGTGTGAGGTCTGTGTATCAGTCTCTGTATGCAGTCTATGTATCAGTCTCTGTGTGGGGTCTGTGGTCAGTCTGTGTGTGGGGCCTGTGTATCGTCTCTGTATGCAGTCTGTATATCAGTCTCTGTGTGGGGTCTGTGTATCAGTCTCTGCGTGGGGTCTGTGTATCATTCTTTATGTTGGGTCTGTGTATCAGTCTCTGCGTGGGGCCTGTGGTCAATCTGTGTGTGGGATCTGTGTATCAGTCTCTGTATGCAGTCTGTGTATCAGTCTGTGTGTGGGGTCTGTCTATCAGTCTGTGTGTGGGGTCTGTCTATCACTCTCTGTATGCAGTATGTGCATCAGTCTCTGTGAAGTGTCTGTCGTCAGTCTGTGTGTATGGCCTGTATATCAGTCTCTGTGTGGGGTCTATGTATCAGTCTGTGTGTGAGGTCTGTATATCAGTCTCTGTATGCAGTCTGTGTATCAGTCTCTGCATGGGGTTTGTGTATCAGTCTGTGTGTGAGGTCAGTATATCGGTCTATGTATGCAGTCTGTGTATCAGTCTCTGTATGCAGTCTGTGTATCAGTCTCTGTGTGCGGTCTGTGTATCAATCTGTATGTGGGACCTGTGTATTAGTCTCTGCATGGTGTCTGTGTATCATTTTTTTATGTTGGGTCTGTGTATCAGTCTCTGCCTGGGGTCGGTGGTCAGTCTGTGTGTGGGGTCTGCATATCAGTCTCTGTATGCAGTCTGTGTATCAGTCTCTGCATGGGTTCTGTGTATCATTCTTTATGTTGGGCCTGTGTATCAGTCTCTGTACACAGTTTGTGTATCAGTCTCTGTATGCAGTCTGTGTATCAGTCTCTGCATGGGTTCTGTGTATCATTCTTTATGTTGGGTCTGTGTATCAGTCTCTGTGTGAGGTCTGTGTATCAGTCTGTGTATGCAGTCTGTGTATCAGTCTGTGTGGGGGG
The DNA here is from genome assembly GCF_020745735.1 of Hemiscyllium ocellatum. Taxonomy (NCBI): domain Eukaryota; kingdom Metazoa; phylum Chordata; class Chondrichthyes; order Orectolobiformes; family Hemiscylliidae; genus Hemiscyllium; species Hemiscyllium ocellatum. The sequence goes on from NC_083438.1 coordinate 21,974,071, forward strand.
TCAGTGTATCAGTCTCTGTATGCAGTCTGTGTATGAGTGACTGCGTAGGGTCTGTGGTTCATCTGTGTGTGGAGTCTGTATATCAGTCTCTGTATGCAGTCTGTATATCAGTCTCTGTGTGGGGTCTTTGGTCGGTCTGTGTGTAGGGCCTGTATATCAGTCTCTGTATGCAATCTGTGTATCAGTCTCTGCATGGAGTCTGCGTATCAGTCTCTATGTGGGGTCTGTGTATCAGTCTCTGCATGGGGTCTGTGGTCAGTCCGTGTTTGGGGTCTTTATATCAGTCTCTGTAAGCAGTCTGTGTATCAGTCTCTGCATGGGATCTGTGTATCAGTCTGTGTGTGGGCTCTGTGTATCAGTCTGTGTATGCAGTCTGTGTATCAGTCTCTGCATGCAGTTGTGTATCAGTCTGTGTGGGGGGTCAGTGTATCAGTCTGTGTATGCAGTCTGTGTATGAGTCATTGCGTGGGGTCTGTGGTGCATCTGTTGTGGGGTCTGTGCATCAGTCTCTGCGTGCGAACTGTGTATCAGTTTCTATGTTGGGTCTGTGTATCAGTCTCTGCATGGGGTCTGTGTATCATTCTTTATGTTGGGTCTGTGTTTCAATCTCTGCGTGGGGTCGGTGGTCCGTCTGTGTGTGGGGTCTGTGTATCAGTCTCTGTATGCAGTCTGTGTTTCAGTCTCTGCATGTGTTCTGTGTATCAGTCTTTATGTTGGGTCTGTGTATCAGTCTCTGCGTGTGGCCTGTGGTCAGTCTGTGTGTGGGGTCTGTGTATCAGTCTCTGTATTCAGTCTGTGTATCCATCTCTGTGTGGGGTCTTTCGTCGGTCTGTGTGTAGGTCCTATATATCAGTCTCTGTATGCAGGCTGTATATCAGTCTCTGTGAGGGGTCTGTCGTCGGTCTGTGTGTAGGTCCTATATATCAGTCTCTGTATGCAGTCTGTATATCAGTCTCTGTGAGGGGTCTGTCGTCGGTCTGTGTGTATGGCCTGTATATCAGTATCTGCATGGGGACTGTGTATCAGTCTACGTGTGGGGCCCGTTTATCAGTCTCTGTATGCAGTCTGTATATCAGTCTGTGCGTGGGGTCTGTGTATAAGTCTGTGCGTGGGGTCTGTGTGTCAGTCTGTGTGTGAGGTCTGTATATCAGTCTCTGTATGCAGTCTGTATATCAGTCTCTGTGTGGGGTCTGTGTTTCAGTCTCTGCGTGTGGCCTGTGGTCAGTCTGTGTGTGGGGTCTGTGTATCAGTCTCTGTATTCAGTCTGTGTATCCATCTCTGTGTGGGGTCTTTCGTCGGTCTGTGTGTAGGTCCTATATATCAGTCTCTGTATGCAGTCTGTATATCAGTGTCTGTGAGGGGTCTGTCGTCGGTCTGTGTGTATGGCCTGTATATCAGTATCTGCATGGGGACTGTGTATCAGTCTATGTGTGGGGCCCGTATATCAGTCTCTGTGCGTGGGGTCTGTGTATAAGTCTGTGCGTGGGGTCTGTGTGTCAGTCTGTGTGTGAGGTCTGTATATCAGTCTCTGTATGCAGTCTGTATATCAGTCTCTGTGTGGGGTCTGTGTATCAGTCTCTGCGTGGGGTCTGTGTATCAGTCTCTGTATGCAGTCTGTGTATGCATGTCAGTGTGGGGTCTGTGTATCAGTCTCTGGGTTTGGTCTGTGTATCAGTCTCTGTATGCAGTCTGTGTATCTGTCTGTGTGTGAGGTCTGTATATCAGTCTCTGAATGCAGTCTGTGTATCAGTCTCTGCGTGGGGTCTGTGGTCATTCTGTGTTGGGACTGTATTTCACTCTCTGTATGCAGTCTGTGTATCAGTCTGTGTGTGAGGTCTGTGTATCAGTCTCTGCATGGGGTCAATGTATCAGCCTGTGTGTGAGGTCTGTATATTAGTCTCTGTATGCAGTCTGTGTATCAGTCTGTGTGTGGGGTCTGTGTATCAGTCTGTATGTGGGACCTATGTATCAGTCTCTGCATGGGGTCTGTGTATCATTCTTTATGTTGGGTCTGTGTATCAGTCTGTATGTGGGGTCTGTATATCAGTCTCTGCATGGGGTCTGTGGTCAGTCTCTGTGTGGGGTCTGTAGTCCGTCAGTGTGTGGGGTCTATATATCAGTCTCTGTTTGCAGTCTGTATCATTCTCTGCATGGGGTCTGTGTATTTGTTTGTGTGTGGATTCAGTGTATCAGTCTGTGTGTGAGGTCTGTATATCAGTCCCCGTGTAGGGTTTTTGTATCAGTCTGTGTGGGACCTGTGTATCAGTCTTTGCTGGGGTCTGTGGTCAGTCTGTGTGTGGGGTCTGTATATCAGTCTCTGTGTGGGGTCTGTGTATCAGTCTGTGTGTGGTGTCTGTATATCAGTCTCTGTATGCAGTCTGTCTATCAGTCTCTGCATGGGGTCTGCATATCATTCTTTATGTTGGGTCTGTGTATCAGTCTCTGTATGCAGTCTGTGTATCAGTCTCTGTGTTGGGTCTGTGTATCAGTCTGTGTGTGGGGTCTGTGTATCAATCTCTCTGTGGGATCTGTGTATCAGTCTGTGTGTGAGGTTTGTATATCAGTCTCTGTATGCAGTCTGTGTATCAGTCTCTGTGTGGGGTCTGTGGTTAGTCTGTGTGTGGGGTCTGTATATCAGTCTCTGTACACAGTCTGTGTATCAGTCTCTGTATGCAGTTTGTGTATCAGTCTCAGCGTGGGTTCTGTGTAACAGTCTCTGTGTGGGGTCTGTGAATCAGTCTGTGTGCGAGGTCTGTATATCAGTCTCTGTATGCAGTCTGTGTATCTGTCTGTGTGTGAGGTCTGTATATCAGTCTCTGTATGCAGTCTGTATATCACTCTTTGTGTGTGGTCTGTATATCAGTCTCTGAATGCAGTCTGTGTATCAGTCTCTGCGTGGGGTCTGTGGTCATTCTGTGTTGGGACTGTATTTCACTCCCTGTATTCAGTCTCTGTTGGGTCTGTGGTCAGTCTGTGTGTGGGGCCTGTATATCAGTCTCTTTGTGGGGTCTGTGTATCAGCCTGTGTGTGAGGTCTGTATTTTAGTCTCTGTGTGCAGTCTGTGTATCAGTCTCCATGTGGGGTCAGTGTATCAGTCTCTGCATGGGAACTGTGTATCAGTCTGTGTGTGGGGTCTGTATGTCAGTCTCTGCATGCAGTCTGCGTATCAGTCTCTGTGTGGGGTCTGTGGTCAGTCTGTGTGTGCTGCCTGTATATCTGTCTGTGTGTGGGGTCTGTGTATCAGTCTGTATGTGGGACCTGTGTATCAGTCACTGTGTGGGATCTGTGGTCAGTCTGTGTGTAGGTCCTGTATATCAGTCTCTCTGTGGGGTCTGTGTATCAGTCTGTGTGAGAGGTTTGTATATCAGTCTCTGTATGCAGTCTGTGTATCAGTCTCTGCATGGGGTCGGTGGTCAGTCTGTATGTGGGGTCTGTATATCAGTCTATGTATGCAGTCTGTGTATCAGTCTCAGCGTGGGGTCTGTGTATCAGTCTGTTTGTCGGATCTGTCATTGTTCTGTGTGTATGGCCTGTATCTCAGTATCTGCATGGGGACTGTGTATCAGACTGTGTGTGAGATTTGTATATCAGTCTCTGTATGCAGTCTGTGTATCAGTCTCTGTATGCAGTCTGTGTGTCAGTTTCTGCGTTGGGTCCGTGGTCAGTCTGCATGTGGGGCCTGTATATGAGTCTCTGTGTGGGGTCTGTGTACCAGTCTGTGTGTGAGGTCTGTATATCAGTCTCTGTATGCAGTCTGTGTGTGAGTCTCTGTGTCGGGTCTGTGTATCACTCTGTTTGGGGGGTCTGTATATCAGTCTCTGTATGCAGTCTGCATATCAGTCTCTGCGCGGTGTCTGTGTATCAGTCTGTATGTTGGGTTTGTATATCATTCTTTGTATACAGTCTAAATAACAGTCGCTGTGTGGGGTTTGTGATCAGTCTGTGTTTGGGGTCTGTATATCAATCTCTGTATGCAGTCTGCGTATCAGTCTCTGCATGGGGTCTGTGTATCAGTCTGTGTGTTGGGTCTGTGGTTAGTCTGTGTGTCGGGCCTGTATATGAGTCTCTGTGTGGGGCCTGTGCATCAATCTGTGTGTGAGGTCTGTATATCAGTCTCTGTATGCAGTCTGTGTATGTGTGTCAGTGTGGGGTCTGTGTATCAGTCTGTGTGTTTGGTCAGTGTATCAGTGTCAGTGTGGGGTCTGTGTATCCGTCTGTGTGTTTGGTCAGTGTATCAGTCTCTGTATGCAGTCTGTGTATCTGTCTGTGTGTGGGGTCTGTGGTTTCTCTGTGTGTGGGGACTGTTTTTCAGTCTCTGTACACAGTCTGTGTATCAGTCTGTGTATGGGGTCTGTGTATCAATCTCTTTCTGCAGTCTGTGTATCAGTCTTTGCATGGGGTCTGTGTATCAGTCTGTGTGTGGGTCTATGTATCAGTCTCTGCGAGGGGTCTGTGGACAGTCTGTGTGTGGGGTCAGTGTATCAGTATGTCTGTGGGGTCTGTGTATCAGTCTGTATATTGGTCTGTATATCAGTCCCTGTGTGGGGTTGTGTATCAGTCTGTATGTGGGTCTATGTATCAGTCTCTGTGAGGAGTCTGTGGTCAGTCTGTGTGTGGGGTTTGTGTATCAGTCTGTATGTGGGTCTGTGTATCAATCTGTCTGTAGGGTCTGTGTATCAGTCTGTATGTGGGTCTGTATATCAGTCCCTGTGTGGGGTCTGTGTATCAGTCTCTGTTTGAGGTCTGCAGTCAGTCTGTGTATGGGACCTGTGTGTGTGTATATCAGTCCTGTGTATCAGTGTGTATGGGACCTGTTTGTCAGTGTATTTGTGGGCTGTGTGTCAGTGTGTATGGGACTTGTGGAGGACTGCAGATGCTGGAGATCAGAGCTGAAAATGTGTTGCTGGAAAAGCGCAGCAGGTCAGGCAGCATCCAAGCAACAGGAAATTCGATGTTTCGGGCATAAGCCCTTCTTCAGGTATTGGACTTGTGTGTCAGTGTGTATGGGGGCTGTGTATCAGTGTGTATGGGACCTGTGTGTCAGTGTGTATGGGGGCTGTGTATCAGTGTGTATGGGACCTGTGTGTCAGTGTGTATGGGAACTGTGCGTCAGTGTGTATCCGTGTGTATGGGGGCTGTGTGTCAGTGTGAATGCGACCTGTGTGTCAGTGTGAATGGGACCTGTGTGTCAGTGTGTATGGGACATGTGTGTCAGTGTGTATGGGACCTGTGTGTCAGTTTGTATGGGACCTGAGTGTCAGTGTGTATGGGACCTGTGTGTCAGTGTGAATGGGACCTGTGTGTCAGTGTGTATGGGACCTGTGTGTCAGTGTGTATGGGGGCTGTGTATCAGTGTGTATGGGGGCTGTGTATCGGTGTGTATGGGACCTGTGTATCAGTCTGTATGGGACCTGTGCGTCAGTGTGAATGGGACCTGTGTGTCAGTGTGTATGGGACCTGTGTGTCAGTGTGAATGGGACCTGTGTGTCAGTGTGTATGGGACCTGTGTATCAGTGTGTATGGGGGCTGTGTATCAGTGTGTATGGGACTTGCGTGTCAGTGTGTATGGGACCTGCGTGTCAGTGTGTATGGGACCTGTGTGTCAGTGTGTATGGGACCTGTGTATCAGTGTGTATGTGACCTGTATATCAGCGTGTATGGGACCTGTGTGTCAGTGTGTATGGGACCTGTGTATCAGTGTGTATGGGACCTCTGTGTCAGTGTGAATGGGACCTATGTATCACTGTGTATGGGACCTGTGTATCAGTGTGTATGTGACCTGTATATCAGCGTGTATGGGACCTGTGTGTCAGTGTGTATGGGGGCTGTGTGTCAGTGTGAATGGGACCTGTGTATCAGTGTGTATGGGACCTGTGTGTCAGTGTGTATGTGACCTGTGTATCAGTGTGTATGGGACCTGTGTATCAGGGTGTATGGGACCAGTGTGTCACTGTGTATGGGAGCAGTGTATCAGTGTGTATGGGGCCTGTGTGTCAGGGTGTATGGGACATGTGTGTCAGTGTGTATGGGACCTGTGTGTCAGTTTGTATGGGACCTGTGTGTCAGTGTGTATGGGGGCTGTGTGTCAGTGTATGGGCCTGTGTGTCAGTGTTTATGGGAACTGTGTAACAGTGTGTATGTGACCTGTGTATCAGTGTGTATGGGACCTGTGTATCAGTGTGTATGGGACCTGCGTGTCAGTGTGTATGGGACCTGTGTATCAGTGTGTATGGGACCTTTATGTCAGTGTGTATGGGACCTGTGTATCAGTGTGTATGGGACAAGTGTGTCAGTGTGTATGGGACCTGTGTGTCAGTGTGTATGGGACCTGTGTATCAGTGTGTATGGGACCTTTGTGTCAGTGTGTATGGGACCTGTGTGTCAGTGTGTATGGGACCAGTGTATCAGTGTGTATGGGACCTTTGTGTCAGTGTGTATGGGACCTGTGTAACAGTGTGTATGTGACCTGTGTATCAGTGTGTATGGGACCTGTGTATCAGTGTGTATGGGACCTGCGTGTCAGTGTGTATGGGACCTGTGTATCAGTGTGTATGGGACCTTTATGTCAGTGTGTATGGGACCTGTGTATCAGTGTGTATGGGACCAGTGTGTCAGTGTGTATGGGACCTGTGTGTCAGTGTGTATGGGACCTGTGTATCAGTGTGTATGGGACCTTTGTGTCAGTGTGTATGGGACCTGTGTGTCAGTGTGTATGGGACCAGTGTGTATGGGACCTTTGTGTCAGTGTGTATGGGACCTGTGTGTCAGTGTGTATGGGACCTGTGTATCAGTGTGTATGGGACCTGTGTATCAGTGTGTATGGGACCTTTGTGTCAGTGTGTATGGGACCTGTGTGTCAGTGTGTATGGGACCAGTGTATCAGTGTGTATGGGACCTGTGTATCAGTGTGTATGGGACCTGTGTATCATAGTGTATGGGGGCTGTGTATCAGTGTGTATGGGGGCTGTGTATCAGTGTGTATGGGACCTGTGTGTCAGTGTGAATGGGACCTGTGTGTCAGTGTGTATGGGACCAGTGTGTCAGTGTGTATGGGACCTGTGTGTCAGTGTGTATGGGACCTGTGTATCAGTGTGTATGGGACCTGTGTATCAGTGTGTATGGGACCTTTGTGTCAGTGTGTATGTGACCTGTGTGTCAGTGTGTATGGGACCAGTGTATCAGTGTGTATGGGACCTGTGTATCAGGGTGTATGGGACCAGTGTGTCACTGTGTATGGGAGCAGTGTATCAGTGTGTATGGGGCCTGTGTGTCAGGGTGTATGGGACATGTGTGTCAGTGTGTATGGGACCTGTGTGTCAGTTTGTATGGGACCTGTGTGTCAGTGTGTATGGGGGCTGTGTGTCAGTGTATGGGCCTGTGTGTCAGTGTTTATGGGAACTGTGTAACAGTGTGTATGTGACCTGTGTATCAGTGTGTATGGGACCTGTGTATCAGTGTGTATGGGACCTGCGTGTCAGTGTGTATGGGACCTGTGTATCAGTGTGTATGGGACCTTTATGTCAGTGTGTATGGGACCTGTGTATCAGTGTGTATGGGACCAGTGTGTCAGTGTGTATGGGACCTGTGTGTCAGTGTGTATGGGACCTGTGTATCAGTGTGTATGGGACCTTTGTGTCAGTGTGTATGGGACCTGTGTGTCAGTGTGTATGGGACCAGTGTATCAGTGTGTATGGGACCTTTGTGTCAGTGTGTATGGGACCTGTGTAACAGTGTGTATGTGACCTGTGTATCAGTGTGTATGGGACCTGTGTATCAGTGTGTATGGGACCTGCGTGTCAGTGTGTATGGGACCTGTGTATCAGTGTGTATGGGACCTTTATGTCAGTGTGTATGGGACCTGTGTATCAGTGTGTATGGGACCAGTGTGTCAGTGTGTATGGGACCTGTGTGTCAGTGTGTATGGGACCTGTGTATCAGTGTGTATGGGACCTTTGTGTCAGTGTGTATGGGACCTGTGTGTCAGTGTGTATGGGACCAGTGTGTATGGGACCTTTGTGTCAGTGTGTATGGGACCTGTGTGTCAGTGTGTATGGGACCTGTGTATCAGTGTGTATGGGACCTGTGTATCAGTGTGTATGGGACCTTTGTGTCAGTGTGTATGGGACCTGTGTGTCAGTGTGTATGGGACCAGTGTATCAGTGTGTATGGGACCTGTGTATCAGTGTGTATGGGACCTGTGTATCATAGTGTATGGGGGCTGTGTATCAGTGTGTATGGGGGCTGTGTATCAGTGTGTATGGGACCTGTGTGTCAGTGTGAATGGGACCTGTGTGTCAGTGTGTATGGGACCAGTGTGTCAGTGTGTATGGGACCTGTGTGTCAGTGTGTATGGGACCTGTGTATCAGTGTGTATGGGACCTGTGTATCAGTGTGTATGGGACCTTTGTGTCAGTGTGTATGTGACCTGTGTGTCAGTGTGTATGGGACCAGTGTATCAGTGTGTATGGGACCTTTGTGTCAGTGTGTATGGGACCTGTGTGTCAGTGTGTATGGGACCAGTGTATCAGTGTGTATGGGACCTTTGTGTCAGTGTGTATGGGACCAGTGTATCAGTGTGTATGGGACCTGTGTGTCAGTGTGTATGGGACCTGTGTATCAGTGTGTATGGGACCTTTGTGTCAGTGTGTATGGGACCTGTGTATCAGTGTGTATGGGACCTGTGTGTCAGTGTGTATGGGACCTTTGTGTCAGTGTGTATGGGACCTGTGTGTCAGTGTGTATGGGACCAGTGTATCAGTGTGTATGGGACCTGTGTATCAGTGTGTATGGGACCTGTGTATCATAGTGTATGGGGGCTGTGTATCAGTGTGTATGGGGGCTGTGTATCAGTGTGTATGGGACCTGTGTGTCAGTGTGAATGGGACCTGTGTGTCAGTGTGTATGGGACCAGTGTGTCAGTGTGTATGGGACCTGTGTGTCAGTGTGTATGGGACCTGTGTATCATAGTGTATGGGGGCTGTGCATCAGTGTGTATGGGACCTGTGTGTCAGTGTGAATGGGACCTGTGTGTCAGTGTTTATGGGACCTGTGTATCAGTGTGTATGTGACCTGTGTGTCAGTCTGTATGGGACCTGTGACAGTGTGTATGGGACCTGTGTGTCAGTGTGTATGGGACCTGTGTGTCAGTGTGTATGGGACCTTTGTATCAGTGTGTATGTGACCTGTATATCAGCGTGTATGGGACCTGTGTGTCAGTGTGTATGGGACCTGTGTGTCAGTGTGAATGGGACCTGTGTGTCAGTGTGTATGGGACCAGTGTGTCAGTGTGTATGGGACCTGTGTGTCAGTGTGTATGGGACCTGTGTATCAGTGTGTATGGGGGCTGTGCATCAGTGTGTATGGGACCTGTGTGTCAGTGTGAATGGGACCTGTGTGTCAGTGTTTATGGGACTTGTGTATCAGTGTGTATGTGACCTGTGTGTCAGTCTGTATGGGACCTGTGACAGTGTGTATGGGGGCTGTGTATCAGTGTGTATGGGACCTGTGTGTCAGTGTGTATGGGACCTGTGTATCAGTGTGTATGTGACCTGTATATCAGCGTGTATGGGACCTGTGTGTCAGTGTGTATGGGACCTGTGTATCAGTGTGTATGGGACCTCTGTGTCAGTGTGAATGGGACCTGTGTATCACTGTGTATGGGACCTGTGTATCAGTGTGTATGTGACCTGTATATCAGCGTGTATGGGACCTGTGTGTCAGTGTGTATGGGGGCTGTGTGTCAGTGTGAATGGGACCTGTGTATCAGTGTGTATGGGACCTGTGTGTCAGTGTGTATGTGACCTGTGTATCAGTGTGTATGGGACCTGTGTATCAGGGTGTATGGGACCAGTGTGTCACTGTGTATGGGAGCAGTGTATCAGTGTGTATGGGGCCTGTGTGTCAGGGTGTATGGGACATGTGTGTCAGTGTGTATGGGACCTGTGTGTCAGTTTGTATGGGACCTGTGTGTCAGTGTGTATGGGGGCTGTGTGTCAGTGTATGGGCCTGTGTGTCAGTGTTTATGGGAACTGTGTAACAGTGTGTATGTGACCTGTGTATCAGTGTGTATGGGACCTGTGTATCAGTGTGTATGGGACCTGCGTGTCAGTGTGTATGGGACCTGTGTATCAGTGTGTATGGGACCTTTATGTCAGTGTGTATGGGACCTGTGTATCAGTGTGTATGGGACCAGTGTGTCAGTGTGTATGGGACCTGTGTGTCAGTGTGTATGGGACCTGTGTATCAGTGTGTATGGGACCTGTGTATCAGTGTGTATGGGACCTTTGTGTCAGTGTGTACGTGACCTGTGTGTCAGTGTCTATGGGACCAGTGTATCAGTGTGTATGGGACCTTTGTGTCAGTGTGTATGGGACCTGTGTGTCAGTGTGTATGGGACCTGTGTATCAGTGTGTATGGGCCCTTTGTGTCAGTGTGTATAGGACCTGGGTGTCAGTGTGTATGGGACCTGTGTATCAGTGTGTATGGGACCTGTGTATCAGTGTGTATGGGACCTTTGTGTCAGTGTGTATAGGACCTGTGTGTCAGTGTGTATGGGACCAGTGTATCAGTGTGTATGGGACCTGTGTATCAGTGTGTATGGGACCTGTGTATCATAGTGTATGGGGGCTGTGTATCAGTGTGTATGGGGGCTGTGTATCAGTGTGTATGGGACCTGTGTGTCAGTGTGAATGGGACCTGTGTGTCAGTGTGTATGGGACCAGTGTGTCAGTGTGTATGGGACCTGTGTGTCAGTGTGTATGGGACCTGTGTATCAGTGTGTATGGGACCTGTGTATCAGTGTGTATGGGACCTTTGTGTCAGTGTGTATGGGACCTGTGTGTCAGTGTGTATGGGACCAGTGTATCAGTGTGTATGGGACCTTTGTGTCAGTGTGTATGGGACCTGTGTGTCAGTGTGTATGGGACCAGTGTATCAGTGTGTATGGGACCTTTGTGTCAGTGTGTATGGGACCAGTGTATCAGTGTGTATGGGACCTGTGTGTCAGTGTGTATGGGACCTGTGTATCAGTGTGTATGGGACCTTTGTGTCAGTGTGTATGGGACCTGTGTATCAGTGTGTATGGGACCTGTGTGTCAGTGTGTATGGGACCTTTGTGTCAGTGTGTATGGGACCTGTGTGTCAGTGTGTATGGGACCAGTGTATCAGTGTGTATGGGACCTGTGTATCAGTGTGTATGGGACCTATGTATCATAGTGTATGGGGGCTGTGTATCAGTGTGTATGGGGGCTGTGTATCAGTGTGTATGGGACCTTTGTGTCAGTGTGAATGGGACCTGTGTGTCAGTGTGTATGGGACCAGTGTGTCAGTGTGTATGGGACCTGTGTATCAGTGTGTATGGGGGCTGTGCATCAGTGTGTATGGGACCTGTGTGTCAGTGTGAATGGGACCTGTGTGTCAGTGTTTATGGGACCTGTGTATCAGTGTGTATGTGACCTGTGTGTCAGTCTGTATGGGACCTGTGACAGTGTGTATGGGACCTGTGTGTCAGTGTGTATGGGGCCTGTGTGTCAGTGTGTATGGGACCTTTGTATCAGTGTGTATGTGACCTGTATATCAGCGTGTATGGGACCTGTGTGTCAGTGTGTATGGGACCTGTGTGTCAGTGGGAATGGGACCTGTGTGTCAGTGTGTATGGGACCAGTGTGTCAGTGTGTATGGGACCTGTGTGTCAGTGTGTATGGGACCTGTGTATCAGTGTGTATGGGGGCTGTGCATCAGTGTGTATGGGACCTGTGTGTCAGTGTGAATGGGACCTGTGTGTCAGTGTTTATGGGACCTGTGTATCAGTGTGTATGTGACCTGTGTGTCAGTCTGTATGGGACCTGTGACAGTGTGTATGGGGGCTGTGTATCAGTGTGTATGGGACCTGTGTGTCAGTGTGTATGGGACCTGTGTATCAGTGTGTATATGACCTGTATATCAGCGTGTATGGGACCTGTGTGTCAGTGTGTATGGGACCTGTGTATCAGTGTGTATGGGACCTCTGTGTCAGTGTGAATGGGACCTGTGTATCACTGTGTATGGGACCTGTGTATCAGTGTGTATGTGACCTGTATATCAGCGTGTATGGGACCTGTGTGTCAGTGTGTATGGGGGCTGTGTGTCAGTGTGAATGGGACCTGTGTATCAGTGTGTATGGGACCTGTGTGTCAGTGTGTATGTGACCTGTGTATCAGTGTGTATGGGACCTGTGTATCAGGGTGTATGGGACCAGTGTGTCACTGTGTATGGGAGCAGTGTATCAGTGTGTATGGGGCCTGTGTGTCAGGGTGTATGGGACATGTGTGTCAGTTTGTATGGGACCTGTGTGTCAGTGTGTATGGGGGCTGTGTGTCAGTGTATGGGCCTGTGTGTCAGTGTTTATGGGAACTGTGTAACAGTGTGTATGTGACCTGTGTATCAGTGTGTATGGGACCTGTGTATCAGTGTGTATGGGACCTGCGTGTCAGTGTGTATGGGACCTGTGTATCAGTGTGTATGGGACCTTTATGTCAGTGTGTATGGGACCTGTGTATCAGTGTGTATGGGACCAGTGTGTCAGTGTGTATGGGACCTGTGTGTCAGTGTGTATGGGACCTGTGTATCAGTGTGTATGGGACCTTTGTGTCAGTGTGTATGGGACCTGTGTGTCAGTGTGTATGGGACCAGTGTATCAGTGTGTATGGGACCTTTGTGTCAGTGTGTATGGGACCTGTGTAACAGTGTGTATGTGACCTGTGTATCAGTGTGTATAGGACCTGTGTATCAGTGTGTATGGGACCTGCGTGTCAGTGTGTATGGGAACTGTGTATCAGTGTGTATGGGACCTTTATGTCAGTGTGTATGGGACCTGTGTGTCAGTGTGTATGGGACCTGTGTGTCAGTGTGTATGGGACCTGTGTATCAGTGTGTATGGGACCTGTGTATCAGTGTGTACGGGACCTTTGTGTCAGTGTGTATGGGACCTGTGTGTCAGTGTGTATGGGACCTGTGTATCAGTGTGTATGGGACCTTTGTGTCAGTGTGTATGGGACCTGTGTGTCAGTGTGTATGGGACCTGTGTATCAGTGTGTATGGGACCTTTGTGTCAGTGTGTATGGGACCTGTGTGTCAGTGTGTATGGGACCTGTGTATCAGTGTGTATGGGACCAGTGTGTCACTGTGTATGGGAGCAGTGTATCAGTGTGTATGGGGCCTGTGTGTCAGGGTGTATGGGACATGTGTGTCAGTGTGTATGGGACCTGTGTGTCACTTTGTATGGGACCTGTGTGTCAGTGTGTATGGGGGCTGTGTGTCAGTGTATGGGCCTGTGTGTCAGTGTTTATGGGAACTGTGTAACAGTGTGTATGTGACCTGTGTATCAGTGTGTATGGGACCTGTGTATCAGTGTGTATGGGACCTGCGTGTCAGTGTGTATGGGACCTGTGTATCAGTGTGTATGGGACCTTTATGTCAGTGTGTATGGGACCTGTGTATCAGTGTGTATGGGACCAGTGTGTCAGTGTGTATGGGACCTGTGTGTCAGTGTGTATGGGACCTGTGTATCAGTGTGTATGGGACCTGTGTATCAGTGTGTATGGGACCTTTGTGTCAGTGTGTATGGGACCTGTGTGTCAGTGTGTATGGGACCAGTGTATCAGTGTGTATGGGACCTTTGTGTCAGTGTGTATGGGACCTGTGTGTCAGTGTGTATGGGACCTGTGTATCAGTGTGTATGGGACCTTTGTGTCAGTGTGTATAGGACCTGTGTGTCAGTGTGTATGGGACCTGTGTATCAGTGTGTATGGGACCTGTGTATCAGTGTGTATGGGACCTTTGTGTCAGTGTGTATGGGACCTGTGTGTCAGTGTGTATGGGACCAGTGTATCAGTGTGTATGGGACCTGTGTATCAGTGTGTATGGGACCTGTGTATCATAGTGTATGGGGGCTGTGTATCAGTGTGTATGGGGGCTGTGTATCAGTGTGTATGGGACCTGTGTGTCAGTGTGTATGGGACCTGTGTGTCAGTGTGTATGGGACCAGTGTGTCAGTGTGTATGGGACCTGTGTGTCAGTGTGTATGGGACCTGTGTATCAGTGTGTATGGGACCTGTGTATCAGTGTGTATGGGACCTTTGTGTCAGTGTGTATGGGACCAGTGTGTCAGTGTGTATGGGACCAGTGTATCTTTGTGTATGGGACCTTTGTGTCAGTGTGTATGGGACCTGTGTGTCAGTGTGTATGGGACCAGTGTATCAGTGTGTATGGGACCTTTGTGTCAGTGTGTATGGGACCAGTGTATCAGTGTGTATGGGACCTGTGTGTCAGTGTGTATGGGACCTGTGTATCAGTGTGTATGGGACCTTTGTGTCAGTGTGTATGGGACCTGTGTATCAGTGTGTATGGGACCTGTGTGTCAGTGTGTATGGGACCTTTGTGTCAGTGTGTATGGGACCTGTGTGTCAGTGTGTATGGGACCAGTGTATCAGTGTGTATGGGACCTGTGTATCAGTGTGTATGGGACCTGTGTATCATAGTGTATGGGGGCTGTGTATCAGTGTGTATGGGGGCTGTGTATCAGTGTGTATGGGACCTGTGTGTCAGTGTGAATGGGACCTGTGTGTCAGTGTGTATGGGACCAGTGTGTCAGTGTGTATGGGACCTGTGTGTCAGTGTGTATGGGACCTGTGTATCAGTGTGTATGGGGGCTGTGCATCAGTGTGTATGGGACCTGTGTGTCAGTGTGAATGGGACCTGTGTGTCAGTGTTTATGGGACCTGTGTATCAGTGTGTATGTGACCTGTGTGTCAGTCTGTATGGGACCTGTGACAGTGTGTATGGGACCTGTGTGTCAGTGTGTATGGGACCTGTGTGTCAGTGTGTATGGGACCTTTGTATCAGTGTGTATGGGACCTGTGTGTCAGTTTGTATGGGACCTGTGTGTCAGTTTGCATGGACCCTGTGTGTCAGTGTGTATGGTGGCTGTGTATCAGTGTGTATGGGACCTGTGTATCAGTGTGTATGGGACCTGTGTGTCAGTGTGTATGGGACCTGTGTATCAGTGTGTATGGGACCTGTGTGTCAGTGTGTATGGGACCAGTGTATCAGTGTGTATGGGGGCTGTGTATCAGTGTGTATGGGACCTTTGTGTCAGTGTGAATGGGACCTGTGTGTCAGTGTGTATGGGACCTGTGTGTCAGTTTGTATGGGACCTGTGTGTCAGTGTGTATGGGGGCTGTGTATCAGTGTGTATGGGACCTGTGTATCACTGTGTATGGGACCTGTGTGTCAGTGTGTATGGGACCAGTGTATCAGTGTATATGGGACCTGTGTGTCAGTGTGTATGGGACCTGTGTATCAGTGTGTATGGGGGCTGTGTATCAGTGTGTATGGGACCTGTGTGTCAGTGTGAATGGGACCTGTGTGTCAGTGTGTATGGGACCTGTGTATCAGTGCGTATGGGACCGGTGTGTCAGTGTGTATGGGACCTGTGTGTCAGTGTGTATGGGACCTGTGTATCAGTGTGTATGGGACCTGTGTATCAGTGTGTATGGGGGCTGTGTATCAGTGTGTATGGGACCTGTGTATCAGTGTGTATGGGACCTGCGTGTCAGTGTGTATGGGAACTGTGTATCAGTGTGTATGGGACCTGTGTATCGGTGTGTGTGGGGGCTGTGTGTCAGTGTGTATGGGACCTGTGTGTCAGTGTGTATGGGGGCTGTGTATCAGTGTGTATGGGACCTGTGTGTCAGTGTATGGGACCAGTGTGTCACTGTGTATGGGACCTGTGTATCAGTGTGTATGGGACCTGTGTGTCAGTGTGTATGGGACCAGTGTGTCAGTGTGTATGGGACCTGTGTGTCAGTGTGAATGGGACCAGTGTATCAGTGTGTATGGGACCTGTGTGTCAGTGTATGGGACCAGTGTGTCACTGTGTATGGGACCTGTGTATCAGTGTGTATGGGACCTGTGTGTCAGTGTGTATGGGACCAGTGTGTCAGTGTGTATGGGACCTGTGTGTCAGTGTGAATGGGACCAGTGTATCAGTGTGTATGGGACCTGTGTGTCAGTGTGTATGGGACCTGTGTATCAGTGTGTATGGGACCTGTGTGTCAGTGTGTATGGGACAGGTGTATCAATGTGTATGGGACCTGTGTGTCAGTGTGTATGGGACCTGTGTGTCAGTGTGTATGGGACAGGTGTATCAGTGTGTATGGGACCTGTGTGTCAGTGTGTATGGGGGCTGTGTATCAGTGTGTATGGGACCTGTGTGTCAGTTTGTATGGGGGCTGTGTATCAGTGTGTATGGGACCTGTGTATCAGTTTGTATGGGACCTGTGTGTCAGTGTGTATGGGACCTGTGTATCGGTGTGCGTGGGACCTGTGTGTCAGTGTGTATGGGACCTGTGTGTCAGTGTGAATGGGACCTATGTGTCAGTGTATGGGACCTGTGTGTCAGTGTGTATGGGACCTGTGGGTCAGTGTGTATGGGACCTGTGTGTCAGTGTGTATGTGACCTGTGTGTCTGTTTCTCACTGTCTCCCTCGTCCCGTCTCTCTCCCTCTCTGTGTTAAATTATCTGTCTCCCTCTGTCCCTCTCCATCTGCGTATCTATGTATCTCTCTGTACGTGGGTAGCCCTCTCTCTCTCTCGCTCTCTCTCCCCGCTCTCTTACCAGCTGCTGTCTCTCTGCCTCCCACTTCCCCCTGTGAACCCCCTCTCCACCCCCTGAGCTCTCTCCCTGCTCTAGTTGCCACGAATCCTCTGTTTGGTTTCAGGAGATAATGTTTTTTCCATGATTTTTTTTGTCAAAATCAAAGCCGAAGAGGAGTGAAAAGGCTGCTGGGTCGCCTGGAGCTGAGCGGTAGGGGAGTGGGGGGTAGGGAAAGTGATGGCTCAGAGATGCAGGGGCGTGCGTGTGTGTATATTTTGTAGAGGGAGCTGGGGGGAGGTGGAGTTGTACCTTGTTAGCTCTGAGTTCCAGTTAGTCAATGCTTTAAATCAGACGGATCTCCCCGAGTAATGTTATAACAAGTAGTTCAGGGACTTGGTGTGTGTTGGCAGGGGAAAAAACCAGACCCGAAGCCACAACTCTGAATGAGAAAAGACTTGGGACAGTGACGGGGTGGGTGGCGGGGGGTGGTTAGGAGATGAAATCGCCGTCTGTCACAGCTCACTGAGTTCCAGATGTGAGTTTTGCAAACCCTTTCTTCTCTCCCCCTCTCTCTCTCTCAACAAGGTTTTTAAGTAAAACACACTCGCACCTTTTTTGTGTGTGTTACTGCACCAATCGATTTTCAACTTAAATTATTCAGCGTCATTAATTATCGATTTGCGAGACCGGCAGGCGGTACCTTTCTGGAGTTCAAACATCGCCATCATTTCAAATCGCTCTCATTGTTAAATCACCCCAGGCTAAAAGAAGCTGGAGTGTAACGGAATACCAGAACACAGGCAGAAGCATGTTTGGTCAAATCTGTTTGTAATCGATCGCTAATCAATCACCGACTCCCCACCAGGAGCACATCCAGTCTTTTGATGTGGAGCTGGGGGAGCCTCAGCAAGAAACCCCTTCATTTCTCCCCGTTTCAGATATTCAGTGGGTATCTCACACATCCTCGAGTTCAGACAGACAGACAGAGAGAGGCAGAGAAAGTCTGGGGCAGATTGGAGATCAAATAGATCATTAGAGTTTGCTGGAAGGGTTTTCAAGAGAGGCAAAAAGGGAAAGAGGGAGCAGGCTGAAGTACTGTCACAGAGAGAGAGAAAGGGAAAGAGAGAGAGAGAGAGAAGGCTGGGGGAGTTGGGATAGCTTGGAGTGTATCGAAAGGATCTTGTTTTTGGAGGGAAAGAGTGAGTGAGGGAGCAGACTGAAATATTGTCACAGAGAGAGAGAAAGGGAAAAAGAAAGAGAGATAGAGAGAGAGAGAGAGAGAGAAAACAAAAAGAGAGAGAAACAGAAATAGAGAGCGAGAAAAAAACAGAAATAGAGAGAGAGAGGGAGAGAGAGAGAAACAGAAATAGAGAGCGAGAAAAAAACAGAAATAGAGAGAGAGAGGGAGAGAGAGAGAAACAGAAATAGAGAAAGAGAGAAAAAACAGAAATAGAGAGAGAGAGAGAAAAGGCTGGGGGAGTTGGAGTAGGTTGGAGTGTCAAAGGAAGCTTTAGATTCTGCTGGAAGGGTTTTGGAGGGATGAGGGAGAGAGCAGACTGAAATATTATCTCTCTGGCACACAGAGGAAGATCAAAAACAGAATGGAAAGAGCGCTAAAGACGGTTGGTAATGATGCCGAGAATCCGGTGGGCAGCCGGCTGTTTCAGAGAGTCAAACCTGACAGAGCCTCAGATGCTGGAAATCAGAAACAAACACGGAAATTGCCGGAAAAGCTCAGCAGGTCTGGCAGCGTCTGCAGAGAGAAATTGGTGTGAACGTTTCGTTTCTGAGGAAGGGTCACTTTACCTGAAACGTTAACGCTTCCTCAGAAATGAAACGTTAACTCTGATTTCTCTCCTCAGACGCTGCTGGACCTGATGAGCTTTTCCGGCAATTTTTGAGGGCGGTTAGTGTGGAGTCATGGTAAAGGTGGCAACATTCCTCCCCCCGAAGGGACATTGATGGCCTGGGTAGCTTTTCCTTCCTTCACTCCTGACTACGGTTTCATGGTGAAAGTGAGGACCTGCAGATGCTGGAGATTAGAGTCGAGAGGGTGTTGCTGGAAAAGCGCAGCGGGTCAGGCAGCATCCGAGAAGCAGGAGAATCCACGTTTTGGGCATGAGCCCTTCATCAGGAATGGTCTCTGTCAGAGCTGTCATTCCAAATCGGGGAGGAGGTGGTGGCTTCCCTTGAATACCTGGTTTGTAATTCCCTGAGATTCCCAGACTCCAATCCCCACCCTGGCAAAGGCAACTCGTCCCCTTACCTGAGGTGGGGTGACCAACAGGTTAACCCCTCGGCACCCATCGTCAGTCCTGAATGAAGACTAGAATCCCACTGAGAAAAGGCCCTTCGGCCCAAACTAGTCCATGCTAACCCTACATCCCTGCACTTGGCCTCATTCCTGGTGAAGAGCCATTCCCGAAACGTGGATTCTCCTGCTCCTCAGATGCTGCCTAACCAGCTGTGCTTTTCCAGGGCCACACTCTTGACTCGATCTCCAGCATTTGCTGTCCTCACTTTCTCCATATCCTTCTAAACCTTTCCTATCCTTGTATCTGTCCAGATGCTTTTTAAATGTTGTTATTGTACCTGCCTCAACCCACTTCCTCTGGCAGCTCATTCCACACGCGTGTCCCACCCTCACGTTAGCAGTCAGGTCCCCTATCATTCTTCCCCCTCTCACCTTAAACTGATGTCCCCCATTCCCCCACCCTGGGGAAAAAAAGCCAAGGTGCATTTATTCAGTCTGTGCCTCTCATGACCTGAGACACGTCTATGAGATCCTTCCTCAGTCTCAACGTTAAAACTCACACAACACCAGGTTATAGTCCAACAGGTTTAATTGGAAGCACTAGCTTTCGGAGCGCTGCTCCTTCATCAGGTGGTTGTGGAGTACACAATTGTAACACACAAAATTTATAGCAAAAGATTACAGTGTGATGTGACTGAAGTTACACATTGGAAAGTACCTCGCTTTATTGTTAAGTCTCTCATCTGTTAGAATGACCGTGTTAGTTTCACCTCTTTCATATGTAAATCACAAAACTTTCTTTAAAAGTTACATTCTCGGGTTAACTGTAACAACTGGTTTAACAACTTCAACATATTATCTAAACCAATTGTTAAAGTTAACCTGAGAATGTAACTTTTTAAAAGAGTTTTGTGAATTACATATGAAACAAGTGAAATTATCATGGTCATTCCAACAGATAAGAGACTTAACAATCAAGCTATTTTCCAATCTATAATGTCAGTTACATCACACTGTAATCTTTTGCTATAAATTCTGTGTTTACAATTGTGTACTCCACAACCACCTGATGAAGGAGCAGCGCTCCGAAAGCTAGTGCTTCCAAATAAACCTGTTGGACTATAACCTGGTGTTGTGTGATTTTTAACTTTGTACGCCCCAGTCCAACACCAGCACCTGCACATCATCCCTCAGTTTCCTACGCTCTGAAATAAAAAGTCCTGGGCTTGTCCAACCTCTCCCTGTAACTCAGGCCCTTGAGCCCTGGGAAATTCCTTCCGCACTCAGAGCCGACGTGAATTACTTTGACCAAATTGGAGTCTTTCTCAAACTTAACTTCAAATTCTACCGTCTACCATGCCAGGATTTTAACCCAGGTTCAGAGAGCACGAGCTGGGGTTTTAGATTTAACAGTCCAGTTACAATACACCACCTCTCTTTATGAGGGAGTGAGTGGGATGGATAATGAGACAGATGGAGATTATTAAGGAGAGGGTTAGAAGCTAATAGGCAATACAATGTATTCCCCCATGGGGCGTGCATGTTACTGAGAAAGTTTATCCCTAAATGCATCTGGAAGGTTAGATTAGATTTCTTACAGTTTGGAAACAGGCCCTTCGGCCCCACAAGTCCACACCGACCCGCCGAAGCGCAACCCACCCATACCCCTACATTTACCCCTACGGGCAATTTAGCACGGCCAATTCACCTGACCCGCACATCTTTGTGACTGTGGGAGGAAACCCACGCAGACACGGGGAGAACGTGCAAACTCCACACAGTCAGTCGCCTGAGGTGGGAATTGAACCCGGGTCCCTGGCGCTGTGAGGCAGCAGTGCTAACCACTGTGCCACCGTGCTGCCCACAAAGATGTATTACTTATCCCTAATTTCCCTTTACCTGGGAGGTTTATCACCATCTCTAACTACCCCCATCTGAGTGTCTTTTTACATCACTCCAGGGGGTGGGGGGGGGGGGGTGCGCAGTTAAGAGTCTACCCCCATTGCTGTGGTTCTGGGTTCACATGCAGACCCAGACTGGGTCAGGAGAGCAGATTTCCCTTCCCGAATCACAGAATCCAGACAGTGGGGAAACAGGCCATTCATTCCTGAAGAAGGGTTCATGCCCGAAGCGTCGATTCTCCTGCTCCTTGGATGCTGCCTGACCTGCTGCGCTTTTCCAGCAACACATTTTTCAGCTCATTCGGCCCATGAGGCCCACATTGACCCTCCGAAGAGCACCCCACTCAGAACCACCTCCCACCCAGCCCCGTAAGTCCCACCTAGCCTATACACCCCTGGATGGTATGGGACAACTTAGCACGGCCAACACACCAAAGCAGCACATACAGCCACAGAGACGTACTGCACGGAAACAGACCCTTCGGCCCAACCCGTCCATGCCGGCCAGATATCCCAACTCAATCTAGTCCCACCTGCCAACACCCAGCCCATATCCCTCCAAACCCTCATACACCCATCCAAATGCCTCTTAAATCTTGCAATTGTACCAGCCTCCACCACATCCTCTGGCAGCTCATTCCACACACACACCACCCCCTGTGTGAAAACGTTGCCCCTTATGTCCCTTTTAAACCTTGCTCCCACCCTCACCCTAAACCTATGCCCTCTATTGCTGGACTCCCCCACCCCAGGGAAAAGATATTTATCCTATCCGTGCCCCTCATGATTTTGTAAACCTCTATAAGGTCACCCCTCAGCCTCCGACGCTCCAGGGAAAACAGCCCCAGCCTGTAGCTCAAACCCCTCCAAGATCCTTGTAAATCTTTTCTGAACCCTTTCAAGTTTCACAACGTCCTCCTGATAGGAGGGAGTCCAGAACAGACTGTGGGAGGAAACCCACGCAGACACAGGGAGAACGTGCAAACTCCACACAGACAGACTGCCTGAGGAATTGAACCCAGGTCCCCGATGCTGTGAGGTAACCACTGAGCCACCGCACAAGAGGGAACCAGACGGGTTTTGGTGACAGATTTACTGCTTGTAAGATTACCTCTCCATTTCACGTTGATGCATTGCATTCATAGCTATGGCAAGATTCAAACCTCCGTTCCCCAGAACATTAGCCCAGGGCCACAGGACCGAGTATCCAGTAGCATTACCATTGTAAGCCCCCGCATGGACAGAGAAAGAGGTGGGATAGAGGTACACAGAGAGAGATACTGAGCAACAAGCACACTGAACATGCTCGCTGATAATGTGAGTGCAGTCAGTGAATGTCCAAAGTGTCTGGGCTAAAAGCTTGATCTGGGGAAAGGGAACTGAACTTACACTTTGAAGATCACTCATTTTCCACCCCAACCCCCCATTATCGATGGGGTTAAAAATCACGCAACACCGGGTTATAGTCCAACAGGTTTATTTGGAAGCATTAGCTTTCAGAGCGCTGCTCTGTCATGGGTGACTGACATCTGATGAAGGTGTCGTGTGATTTTTAACATGGTCCACCCCAGTCCGACACCGGCTCCTCCACATCATGATTATCGATGGGAGGTTTCTTCCGATAGAGAGGATGGAAAGCTGTCTCATTCCAACTATCTGTCATTGTCAGGTCTTGCAATACTGTCCCCCATCAAACACTCCCAGGACAGGGACAGCACGGGGTTAGATACAGAGTAAAGCTCCCTCTACACTGTCCCCCATCAAACACTCCCAGGACAGGGACAGCACGGGGTTAGATACAGAGTAAAGCTCCCTCTACACTGTCCCCCCATCAAACACACCCAGGACAGGGACAGCACGGGGTTAGATACAGAGTAAAGCTTCCTCTACACTGTACCCCCATCAAACACTCCCAGGGACAGGGACAGCATGGGGTTAGATACAGAGTAAAGCTTCCCCTATACTATCCCTCATCAAACACTCCAAGGACAGGGACACACAGGGTTAGATACAGAGTAAAGCTCCCTCTACACTATCCCCCCATCAAACACTCCCAGGACAGGGACAGCACGGGGTTAGATACAGAGTAAAGCTCCCTCTACACTGTCCCCCATCAAATACTCCAAGGACAGGCACTGCATGGGGTTAGATACAGAGTAAAACTCCATCTGCACTGTCCTGCATTCAAACTGTCCTGCCTCACAGCACCTGAGACCCAGGTTCAATTCCCGCCTCAGGCGACTGACTGTGTGGAGTTTGCACGTTCTCCCCATGTCTGTGTGGGTTTCCTCCGGGTGCTCTGGTTTCCTCCCACAGTCCAAAGATGTGCGGGTCAGGTGAATTGGCCATGCTAAATTGCCTGTCGTGTTAGTCAGGGGTAAATGTAAGGGTATGGGTGGGTTGCGCTTCGGCGGGTCGGTGTGGACTTGTTGGGCCGAAGGGCCTGTTTCCACACTGTAAGTAATCTAATCTAATCTAATGTAATCAAACACTCCCAGGACAGGGACAGCACGGGGTTAGATACAGAGTAAAGCTCCCTCTACACTCTCCCCCCTGTCAAATTCTACCAGGACAGGGACAGCATGGGGTTAGATACAGAGTAAAGGTCTCTCTATACTGTCCCCTATCAAACACTCCCCAGGACAGGGACAGCACAGGGTTAGATACAGAGTAAAGCTCCCTCTACACTGTCCCCCATCAAATACTCCAAGGACAGGCACTGCACGGGGTTAGATACAGAGTGAACCTACGGAGGGTTAATGAGAGACCCCTTCCCTCCCATGGCTGAAGAGTCCAGGAATCGGGAAACGACTCCAACCTCGAGCACAGAGAGAACGTGAAAACCTCCTCACTCCGAATCTTTGGAATTCTCTCCCCAAGCGAGGAGTGGCATGTTCAGCTCAGGGAGTGTGCTGTTGGCCAAGATAAACAGGTATTTGGGTTCTGTACCTCAGCAAAGATGTGCTGGCCTTTGGGACAATTTAGCACGGCCAATCCACCCTAGCCTGCACATCCCTGGACACTATGGGACAATTTAGCACGGCCAATCCACCCTAACCTGCACATCCCTGGACACTATGGGACAATTTAG
Source organism: Hemiscyllium ocellatum (assembly GCF_020745735.1). Lineage (NCBI taxonomy): Eukaryota > Metazoa > Chordata > Chondrichthyes > Orectolobiformes > Hemiscylliidae > Hemiscyllium > Hemiscyllium ocellatum. The sequence goes on from NC_083438.1 coordinate 21,997,950, forward strand.
CATGGCCAATCCACCCTAACCTGCACATCCTGGGCACTATGGGACAATTTAGCACGGCCAATCCACCCTAACCTGCACATCCCTGGACACTATGGGACAATTTAGCATGGCCAATCCACCCTAACCTGCACATCCCTGGGCACTATGGGACAATTTAGCATGGCCAATCCACCCTAACCTGCACATCCCTGGGCACTATGGGACAATTTAGCATGGCCAATCCACCCTAACCTGCACATCTCTGGACACTATGGGACAATTTAGCATGGCCAATCCACCCTAACCTGCACATCCCTGGGCACTATGGGACAATTTAGCATGGCCAATCCACCCTAACCTACACATCCCTGGGCACTATGGGACAATTTAGCATGGCTAATCCACCCTAACCTGCACATCCCTGGGCACTATGGGACAATTTAGCATGGCCAATCCAACCTAACCTGCACATCCCTGGGCCCTATGGGACAATTTAGCATGGCCAATCCACCCTAACCTGCACATCCCTGGGCACTATGGGACAATTTAGCACGGCCAATCCACCCTAACCTGCACATCCCTGGGCACTATGGGACAATTTAGCATGGACAATCCACCATAACCTGCACATCCCTGGACACTATGGGACAATTTAGCATGGCCAATCCATCCTAACCTGCACATCCCTGGGCACTATGGGACAATTTAGCACGGCCAATCCACCCTAACCTGCACATCCCTGGGCACTATGGGACAATTTAGCATGGCCAATCCACCCTAACCTGCACATCCCTGGGCACTATGGGACAATTTAGCATGGCCAATCCACCCTAACCTGCACATCCTTGGGCACTATGGGACAATATAGCATGGCCAATCCACCCTACCCTGCACATCCCTGGGCACTATGGGACAATTTAGCATGGCCAATCCACCCTAACCTGCACATCCCTGGGCACTATGGGACAATTTAGCATGGCCAATCCACCCTAACATGCACATCCTTGGGCACTATGGGACAATATAGCATGGCCAATCCACCCTACCCTGCACATCCCTGGGCACTATGGGACAATTTAGCATGGCCAATCCACCCTAACCTGCACATCCTTGGGCACTATGGGACAATTTAGCATGGCCTATCCACCCTAACCTGCACATCCCTGGGCACTATGGGACAATTTAGCATGGTCAATTTACCCTAACCTGCACATCCCTGGGCACTATGGGACAATTTAGCATGGCCAATCCACCCTAACCTACACATCCCTGGACACTATGGGACAATTTAGCATGGCCAATCCATCCTAACCTGCACATCCCTGGGCACTATGGGACAATTTAGCACGGCCAATCCACCCTAACCTGCACATCCCTGGGCACTATGGGACAATTTAGCATGGCCAATCCACCCTAACCTGCACATCCTTGGGCACTATGGGACAATTTAGCATGGCCAATCCACCCTAACCTGCACATCCCTGGACACTATGGGACAATTTAGCATGGCCAATCCACCCTAACCTGCACATCCCTGGACACTATGGGACAATTTAGCATGGCCAATCCACCCTAACCTGGTCATTTTTGAGATTTTGGGAGGAAACCGATGCACACGGAGTAAACCTTCGCAGACACGGGGAGAATGTGCAAACTCCACACAGACAGTCATAGAACACAGAAAAGTACAGCACAGAACAGGCCCTTTGGCCCTCGATGTTGGGCAGAGGATTAATCCGAATGTAAAATATAATAACTTAACCCACGCACCCCTCAACTCACTGCTATCCATGTGGATGTCCAGCAGTCGCTTAAATGTCCCCAAGGACTCTGCTTCCACCACCACCGCTGGCAACGCATTCACAAAGCTCTGTGTAAAGAACCTTCCTCTGATTTCTCCTTTATACCTTCCTCCTAATATCTTCAAACTATGACCCCCTCGTACCTGCCCTGGGGAAACGTCTCTGGCTATTGACTCTATCCATGCCTCTCATTCCCTTGTACACCTCGATCCGGTCACCTCTCTTCCTCCTTCTCTCCAGAGAGAAAAGTCCGAGCTTAGTCAACCTCTCTTCATAAGGCAGGCCCTCCAGTGCAGGCAGCATCCTGGTAAACCTTCTTTGCACCCTCTCCAAAGCCTCTGTATCTTTCCTATAGTAGGGCGATCAGAACTGGACACAATATCCCAAGTGTGGTCTCACCAGGGACTTGTAGAGCTGCAGCAAAACCTTGTGGCTTTTAAACTCCATCCCCCTGTTAATGAAAGCCAAAACACTATACGCTTTCTTCACAACCCTATCCACTTGGGTGGCAACTTTGAGGGATCTATGTACTGGCACACCCAGATCCCTCTGTTCCTCCACACTGCCGAGAATCCTGTCTTTAATCCTATATTCAGCGTTCGGGTTCGACCTTCCAAAATGCATCACTTCGCATTTGTCCAGGTTGAATTCCATCTGCCATTTCTCAGCCCAGCTCTGCATCCTGTCTGTGTCACGCTGCAGCCTGCAGTAGACATTGATACTATCGATGTCACCTCCAACCTTTGTGTCATCTGCAAATGTACTAACCCACTCCTCAACCTCCTCATCCAAGTCATTCATAAAAACTACAAAGACTAGAGGTCCAAGAACAGAGCCCTGCAGGACACCACTCACCACTGACCTCCAGGCAGAATGCTTTCCATCTACAACCACTCTCTGCCTTCTGTCAGCCAGCCAATTCTGAATCCAGATGGCCACATCTCCCAGTATCCCATACTTCCTGACTTTATGAATGAGCCTCCCATGGGGAACCCTATTAAATGCCTTGCTGAAGTCCATATACACCCCATCCACTGCTCGACCATCGTCAACCTGTCTTGACACCTGCTCAGAGATCTCAGTAAGGTTTGTGAGGCATGACCTATCCCTCACAAAGCCACGCTGACTGCCTTTAATTACACTAAGCTTTGCCAAATAGTCACAAATCCTAACCCTCAAGTTTCTTTCCACAACATTGCTGACCACAGACGTGAGACTGACTGGTCTGTAATTGCCAGGGATTTCCCTATTACCCTTCTTGAAAAGAGGAACAACATTCGCCTCCTTCCAATCCTCCAGTACGATTCCCGTGGAGTTTGAGGAGGCAAATATCCTCGCCAGCGGCTCAGCAACCTCCTTTCTCGCTTCCCGGAGCAGCCTGGGATAAATCTGGTCTGGCCCTGGGCACTTACCAATCTTAATGTTTTCCAAAATTTCTAGCACATCAACTTCATCAATCTTGATCTGGTCAAGACTGTATCCCAGCTCCTCTAAGTTTTCATTTACAACAAGGTCCCTTTCCTTGGTGAAAACCGAAGCAACAAACTCATTTAGGGCTTCCCCTATCTGCTCAGACTCCACGCACAAGTTCCCTCCATTATCCCTGATCATTCTCTTATTCCTCACATATGAGTCACCCAAGGCAAGAATCGAACCTGGGTCCCAGACCAGGTAAGGACGGCAGTTCCTTTCCCTCGAGGGGATTAGTGAACCAGATGGGTTCTCCTGACAATTGTTTCATGGTCATCATTGATTCCAGGAATCAAATCCCCGCCACTTGCCTTAGTGGGATTTGCACCGGGAGCCCCGGAATATTACCTGGCTCTCTGGGTTAACAGTCCAGTGAGAATATTCGCCTCCCCATTAGTGAGTGGCTTTAAGACAGAGATGGAAGGTTCCTCGGTTATTGAGGGGATCAAGGGTTATAGAGAGAAGTCGGGAGATTAGGGATGAGAAACATATCAGCGGCAATTGAATGGCAGTGTGGGTCTGATGGGCTGAATGGCCTCTCCTACTCCTGTTCCCTTTTCAGTGCTCAATCTCCACTCCAACTCCAATGACTGAAATCACCAGCAGTTTTGATTTGGGTAAATGAGCAGACCGCGATCGCCCATGAACGAGGGATCAATAACAAGTCTTGTTGAAGTTGGTCAGAAACAGGAGGCAGACAGGGAGCTGAGTTAGATCGCTTTGCAGAGAATGCTGAGCAATCGGGTGAGTGGGAGTCTGCGGGTTTGTGTCTTTGAAAATGTTTCATGTTTGAGGATGTGCACGTCTGTGTGTGTCCATGTTTGTATGTATGTGTGAAATTGTATGTGTAAATGTGTTTTTGTATGTATGTGTGTAATTGTGTGAACGTTTGTATATACAAAGTGTGTGCGATTGTCTTTGCGTGTGTGATTGTATATTTGTCTGTGATTATATAGGTGTGTGTGTGATTGTGCGCGTGATTATATAGGTATGTGTGTGATTGTGAGATTATCTGTGTGTGTGGTTGTGTGTGATTGTACATTTGTGTGTGATTGTATAGATGTGCATATGATTGTGTAGGTGAGTATGTGATTGTATAGGTGTGCATGTGATTGTGTGTGGGTTTGTATGTGATTGAGTGTGCTTGCATGGGTTTGTGTGAGATTATTTGCATATGTGTGATTATATAGGGGTGTGTGATTGTATAGGGGTGTGATTGTATATGTGTTTTGTATGTGATTATATAGGGGGGTGTGATTGTATATGCGTTGTGTGTGTGATTATACAGGGGTATGTGATTGTATATGTGTTTTGTGTGTGATTATACAGGGGTGTGTGATTGTATATGTGTTGTGTGTGTGATTATACAGGGGTGTGTGATTGTATATGTGTTGCGTGTGTGATTATATAGGGGTGTGTGATTGTATATGTGTTGTGTGTGATTATACAGGGGTATGTGATTGTATATGTGTTTTGTGTGTGATTATACAGGGGTGTGTGATTGTATATGTGTTGTGTGTGTGATTATATAGGGGTGTGAGATTGTATATGTGTTGGGTGTGCGAATATACAGGGGTGTGAGATTGTATACGTGTTGTGTGTGTGATTATACAGGGGTGTGTGATTGTATATGTGTTGTGTGTGATTATACAGGGGTGTGTGATTGTATATATGTGTTGTGCATGTGATTATACAGGGGTGTGTGATTGTATACGTGTTGTGTGTGTGATTATACAGGGGTGTGTGATTGTATACGTGTTGTGTGTGTGATTATACAGGGGTGTGTGATTATATACGTGTTGTGTGTGTGATTATACAGAGGTGTGTGATTGTATACGTGTTGTGTGTGTGATTATACAGGGGTGTGTGATTATATACGTGTTGTGTGTGTGATTATACAGGGGTGTGTGATTATATACGTGTTGTGTGTGTGATTATACAGAGGTGTGTGATTGTATACGTGTTGTGTGTGTGATTATACAGGGGTGTGTGATTGTATACGTGTTGTGTGTGTGTGTGAATGCGAGCGTTTGAGGGTGTACGTCCGTGTGGATGGTTGGATGCTGATGTGCTGAGTGATATTGACTGGTGATCTCAGCGCAGACCCCGTGTCAATGTGTGTTGATCTATCACAGGAGTGGAAATCAGTCTGATCTTTCACAATGATGGGACAATAATTAAACTTGTAAGGTCAGTTACACCAATGGACTACTTAATGTCAGTGTTAATAGATTTCTCTTTGATTGATCCCTCACAGAAGTGCACACACGTACAAACTGTTGCACCCGTAAGTTATACATTCATCTGTGGAGACGCACTCAGCGTTGTTTCATCCTAGCACTTTGCTTTACCTTAGAGACCTGAATGCACCTAGAATAAAGGGAATACAGAAGGCTGTATCTATCAAAAACAGACTTGTTAACTGAGAGGGATCCTGCAGAACGAAGAGGGAGGTGCTGTGGTGCAGGGCATCAGACTCTCAGGCTCCTAGTTCAAGTCCCACCCTGTGTTTCATATCGACATGCCCCCCAGTGAGAAAGGCTGTGGAAGGTGCTGTCTAAGCTATCTGCATGAGTGGCTGTGGGTGGGTCTTGTAGATGGTACACACTGCTGCCATTGAGCGCCGGTGGGGGAGGGAGGGGATAGACTCTTAATGTCACGAGGAATTAAGGGCTACGGGGAGAGTGCGGGTAAATGGAGCTGAAATGCCCATCGGCCATGATTGAATGGCGGAGTGGACTCGATGGGCCGAATGGCCTTACTTCCACTCCTATGTGTGATGGTCTTATGGCTGTGGGGCCAATCCAGCGGGGGCTGCTTTGTCCCTGGATGGTGTCGAGCTTCTTGAGTGTTGTTGGAGCTGTCCCCCTGCCATCCAGCGGCAAGTGGGGAATATTCCCTCGCCCTCCTGCCTTGTAGGTGGTGGGACAGGAGGTGAGTCACTCGCTGCAGGATTCCTCGCCTCTGACTTTCACTGAGGGAATGCTCAACAGTCAGAGGATAACCGCGGAGGGAGAGCAGAATTTTAAAAGTGATGGAGTAAATCAGGGACTGGGTGGACAGGCCGAACACACACAAATCGATCTCAGCACCCTTTTAGATTTGCAGATGGACCATAGCTGACTCAAGACCTCTACAGATGCTGCCAGATCTACAGAGTTTCCCCAGTGATTTCTGTTTTTTTTATTGGAGGGTTTCCTGTGACCGTGATTCTGCTTTTATCTCTGGCCTGAATGAGCGCTGCTCACTCAGCAACCCTGAATGAATTTCCCTCAAAACCTTTCGTCAAACACTCCCTTCAAAGGTCCAGTCAGCTCTCCGTCACACTTTCAATATCTGAAAGACCAGCATTCCGCTCGGCAAGTCATTCTTCACACTGCGACCAGGAGGAGGTCCCATTCAGCTTCCCCCCACTGACCCCTCCTCCAGCCTGTTACACAGGAACAGGAGGCCATCCAGCCCCTCCTCCTCCAGCCTAGTAAACAGGAACAGGAGGCCATCCAGCCCCTCCTCCTCCAGCCTGGTACACAGGAACAGGAGGCCATCCAGCCCCTCCTCCTCCAGCCTAGTAAACAGGAACAGGAGGCCATCCAGCCCCTCCTCCTCCAGCCTAGTAAACAGGGACAGGAGGCCATCCAGCCCCTCCTCCTCCAGCCTAGTAAACAGGAACAGGAAGCCATTCAGCCCCTCCTCCTCCAGCCTGTTACACAGGATCAGGAAGCCATCCAGCCCCTCCTCCTCCAGCCTAGTAAACAGGAACAGGAAGCCATTCAGCCCCTCCTCCTCCAGCCTGTTACACAGGAACAGGAAGCCATTCAACCCCTCCTCCTCCAGCCTAGTAAACAGGAACAGGAAGCCATTCAGCCCCTCCTCCTCCAGCCTGTTACACAGGAACAGGAAGCCATTCAGCCCCTCCTCCTCCAGCCTGGTACACAGGAACAGGAGGCCATCCAGCCCCTCCTCCTAGAGGCTGTACATAAGAACAGGAGGAGGCCGAGTGACTACACCACACCCCCTCCACCCCCAATCACTTGTACTCCAGACCAACACAACACAGCGTTTAAACGCGGTAAGGACAACTGACATCATGACAATCTAGCCTCCAGACAGGCATGCTGGCTCAATGGTTAGCACTGCTCCCTCCAGCACCAGGGACCTGGGTTCGATTCCAGCCTCAGGCTGTGAGACTGTGTGGAGTGTGCACATTCTCCCCGTGCCTGCGTGGGTTTGCTCCGGTTTCCTCCCACAGTCCAAAAATTTGCAGGTTAGGGTGGATTGGCCGTGCTAAATTGTCCCATAGTGTTAGGTGCATTAGTCGGGTTTGGGGGTGGGGCATTGCTCTTCGCAGGGTTGGTAGGGATTTGTTGGGCTGAATGGCCTGTTTCCATACTGTAGCGAATCTAATCTAATTTAATCGTGAGAACAACAGGCATCACACCATCGCTCAGAAATGGTCAAAACTATGTGGACTGAGCTCGCTTGAGACACACCGATGGGAGTTACATTGCAATAGCGCCGCACTGTTTTCCCATCAGCCCCGGCAGCATTGGTGTGCAGTTATGGGGAGTGATGCAGAGGGAGGCTGGGCAGAAGCAACAGGGTCTTTCGTGGGAGAGGGAGATGGAGACGGGGAGAGTGTCAGAGGGAGAGGGAGAGACAGAGAATCCAGGAGGGAGAGGAAGAGTGTGTGAGAGATGGAGAAAGAGATAGAGAAAATACGAGTGTCAGAGAGAGAGATAGAGACTGTGAGTGGGAGAGGAGAGAGTGTGATCAGGAGATGGAGAGGATGGGTGAGTGAGTGGGAGGGGGGAGTGTGAGTGGGAGGGGGGAGAGACAAAGGGAGAGAGTCAGTGTGAGTGGGTGGGGAGAGGGAGAGAGTGTGTGGGAGAAGGAGATAGCGTGAGAACAAGAGGGTGAGAGTGTGAGACTGTGTGAGAGGGAGAGATGGAGAGAGTGTGTCAGTGTGAGAGGGTGGGGGGGTTGAGAGCGAGAGAGTAATATTGGGAGAGTGAGAGGGCGACAGTGTGAGACTGAGAGTGTGTAAGAGGGAGAGTGTATGAGTGGGAAAGTGAGAGGGAGAGAGGATGAGAGGGAAAGAGGGTGAGAGGCACAGGGAAATGAGAAAATGTGGGAGTGGGTGAAGGAGAGGGAGAGAGTTGGAGAGGGAGAGTGTGGGAGAGGATGGGAGAGGGAGAGGAAAAGAGAGAGTGAGATAGAGTGAGAGTGGAAGAGGGACAGAGTGTGTGAAAGGGAAAGAGTTGAGTGCGAGAGACAGTGTGAGAGGGATAGAGAGAGAGTGTGAATGTGAAATGGAGAGGGTGAGAGAGAGAGAGGTAGAGGGAGAGAATGTGAGAGGGAGAGAGTGGGTGAGGGAGAGGGAGAGGGAGAGTGTGAGTGGAGGAAGAGAGTGAGAGATGGAAGGGGAGAGTGTGGGGTAGGGAGAGTGTGTGAGGGAGAGGGAGAGAATGTGACTGGGAGAGGGAGATGTTGAGGGGGAGGGAGAGGATGGTAGAGGGAGAGAGAGAGTGAGAGTGGAAGAGAAAGAGGGAGAGAGTGTGAGAGAGGGAGGGAGTGTGAGTGTGAAAAAGAGTGTGGGAGAGGGTGAGAGGGAGAGAGTGTGAGAGAGGGAGGGAAAGGGAGAGTGTGTGAGGGGGAGGAAGAGAGTGAGAGATGGAGAGGGAGACAACGTGATTGGGAGAGGGAGATGTTGAGGGGGAGGGAGAGGATGGTAAAGGGAGAGGGAGAGTGTGAGAGTGAGAGGGAGAGAGTGGGAGAGGGGGAGGGAGAGAGTGTTGGAAGGAGAGGGTGAGAGTGAGGGAGAGGGTGAGAATTAGAGTGGGAGAGGGAGAGGGAGTGGAGGAAGAGGATGAGAATGTGAGATGGAGAGGGAGAGAGTGTGAGACGGTGAGGGAGAGAGAGAGTGGGAAAGTGTGAGTGGGAGAGTGAGAGGAAGAGGGAGAGAATGTGAAAGTGAGACAGAGGGTGTGAGAGGGTGAGTAAGAGAGAGAGGGAGAGAGTGTGAGTGGAAGAGGGAGAGGGAGAGTGTGAGTGGGTGAGTGGGAGAGAGTGGAAGAGGGAGAGGGAGAGAGTATGAGTGGGAGAGAGAGGGGGAGGGAGAGAGAGTGGAAGAGAGTGAGAGTGGGAGAGGGAGACGGAGAGGGTGTGAGAGGGATAGGCAGAGAGAGAGGGAGAGGGAGAGAGTGAGAGTGAGAGTGGGAGAGGGAGAGGGAGAGTGTGGGAGGGAGAGAGAGAGGGAGAGAGTGTGAGAGTGAGAGAGAGAGGGAGAGAGAGAGTGTGAGTAGGAGAGGGAGAGAGGGAGACAGTGAGTGTGTGAGGGAAAAGGAGATGGAGAGGAGTAGAGAAAGAGTGTGAGGGAGGGGGAGATGGAAAGGGTGAGGGAGAGAGTGTGAGAGGGAGAGAGTGAGAGACAGTGAGGGTAAAGGAGAAAGAGAGTGGGAGAGTGAGAGCGAGAGGGAGAGAGTGTGGAAGGGAGACAGAGAGTGAGAGAATGTGAGAGGGTGAGTAAGAGAGAGGGAGACAGTGGGAGAGGGAAAGAAAGAGAGTATGGAGGGAAAGCGAGTGGGAAGGGAGAAGGAGAGAGTGAGTGCGAGAGGGAGAGGGAGAGAGAGGAGTGGGAGAGGGAGTGGGAGAAGGAAAGAATGGTAAAGGGAGAGGGAGAGTGAGAGAGTGTGAGTGGGTGAGTGAGAGAGAGGGAGAGAGTTGAAGAGGAGAGGGAGAGAGTGCGAGTAGGAGAGGAAGAGAGAGGGAGACAGTGAGTGTGTGAGGGAAAAGGAGATGGAGAGGAGTCAGAGGGTGAGAGTGTGAGAGCGAGAGGGAAAGAGTGTGAGAGAGAGACGGTGAGAGGGAGATGGAGAGGGAGAGAGTGTGTGAGAGCGAGAGGGAGAGAGTGTGAGAGAGAGAGAGACGGTGAGAGTGTGAGAGGGAGAGAGAGTGAGTGAGAGAGAGAGAGAAGGGGAGAGTGTGAGAGAGAGAGGATGAGAGTGAGAGAGGGTGGGAGTGTGAGAGGGAGAGGGAGAGAGAGGCTGTGAACCATGAGATTTTGAGAGGGCCAGGCACACTATCTCCTTGTCTGATATGTCAAGTTAGCAGGCAGAGAGAGAGAGAGAGAGAGAGGAGGAGGGAGAGAGAGGGAGAGGGAGAGAGAGAGAGAGAGAGAGAGAGAGAGAGAGACACCAGTCACTCACCAGGGTCTGAAAGCCCCTGAAGTCCCAGCAGCCCCCCTAGACCCCAGCTCACTGCTCCGCACCACCCCGCCCAGTGCCCCTTGCCCCTCTCTGTTTGGGACTGGCTGTGTGTATCGCTCTCCATCTCCTCTCCCTGAAAAAGGGGGAATTAAAAAACACACTTCTTTGTGAGGTCTGCTGCTTGGGTGTTTTAATCCGTTATAAAAATGACCAATAACACGATCGATTATTGCTTTGAACTTGGTCGTTTTCCCCCTGCAGGTACATTTTATTCCTGCACCATCAGTTATCCAAGAGCGAGAGAAAGTGAAACACGTTCACCTGGCAAAACACACGCAAACAGCAGTCTCCGGTCGGAAAGTGTATTTAGAGGTCGGGGGTGGGGGAGTAGGAATTGTCTTCGGTTTTAATTACACCGTCTCTATCAAAGCAGTCAACGGGGAAGGAGCAGGCGTTTTCTCCGAGTGCGGAATACGCGTCAATCCCATTAAGAACTGACAAGTCGAGGTCTGTTCAGTGTTCATCCGAATACAATGTCAAACTAGATCAAGAGCAAAACGATCTGAGGATTTAGCGAGATGTTACAGGATCGCTGTTCAAAGACTCAGAGAAACCTTTTCATGATATTTGCTGGAATATCACTCGACAGGATATCAAAGTCATGACGGAGCTGGGGGGGGGGGGGGGGGGGGGAAATAGCTGGTACTGAATGATTCACCTGAGCAAGGAGGAGAAACCAGCAACAGAACAATATAGATTAAGGGCAGGCGCGTGTCCCTTGTTGGACAGGATGCACTTTCGAAACGAAGGACTGTTTTTTTTTAAAACTCTACGTCTCTAAAAGGTCGAAAAGCAAGTCGCTTGACACACACAGGTCATAAACAGCAGGGAGTTCAAGACTGACCAGAGCTGAGAGGCTCTGTGTATTGCTATGACAGTAAGAATCTGATTGAGCTATGGACTAGTAACCAATTATTAATGCCTGCTCACAATTAGGGTAAAAATGAATAAAGATTTGTACACCTGTTGTTTTTCACTGTGTCACGCGTGCACGCGCACACACACACACACACACACGCACGCAAAGACTATACACACACACACGTGTACACACACGCACACATACAGACACACACACATACATGTGCACACACATACACACACACATGCACATACACACACACACTGTACACACTGTACACACACACATACACACACACACACACACACACACATACACATGCACACACACACACACACGGCGTTAGTACTGGGGAAAATACAAATACTTCCGCTCAGTAATGGTCTCTCTGTTCTCTGCAGTCAAAGTCCACTTGCAATAAAAACAAGTTAATCTTCCCTCCACCAACTGTCACAAGCCTACCTGAAAGGTCAGATTCTATCATAAGACCTTGTGCAGGGTAGAAGCAGGCCATTCGACCCATCGACTCCGCACCAACCCTCCGGACAGCATAAGACCCATACTCCCCTTCCCTATAACACCGCATGTCCCGTGGCTAACCCACCGAGCCTGCATATCCCCAGACGCGATGGGGCATTTTGTGTGGTGGACCCGCATAGCATTGGAGGGAAACCCACGCGGGCACAGGGAGAACGTGCAAACTCCACACAGACGGTGGCCCGAGGCTGGAATCAAACCTGGACTCCTGACTGAGTCACCAAGACTTAGTAATAAGCGAACCAGCCACTTCTCTTGCAAAGCAATGGGAGCATCCGGAGAAAGATGATGACTGAAAAAGCTATGTCAGACCAGTGCAAGAATCAGAAGGATTAACTTCTGTTCGCCGAGCTGGGAATTTGTGTTGTAGACGTTTCGTCCCCTGTCTAGGTGACATCCTCAGTGCTTGGGAGCCTCCTGTGAAGCACTTCTGTGATGTTTCCTCCGGCATTTATAGTGGCTTGTCTCTGCTGCTTCCGGTTGTCAGTTGCTGTACTGCTGCAGTGGCTGGATTATTGGGTCCAGGTTGATGTGCTTATTGATAGAATCTATGGATGAGTGCCATGTCTCTCGGAATTCCCTGGCTGTTCTCTGTTTGGCTTGTCCTATAATAGTAGTGTTGTCCCAGTCGAATTCATGTTGCCTGTCACCTGAGTGTGTGGCTACTAGGGATAGCTGATCATGTCGTTTTGTGGCTAGTTGCTGTTCATGGATGCGGATCGTTAGCTGTCTTCCTGTTTGTCCTATGTAGTGTTTTGTGCAGTCCTTGCATGGGATTTTGTACACTACATTGGTTTTGCTCATGCTGGGTATCGAGTCCTTCGTCCTGGTGAGTTGTTGTCTGAGAGTGGCTGTTGGTTTGTGGCACTAGGTGCTGCGACCACTAGGACTCATAACAGCACACAAGACAACAACTCACCAGGACAAAGGACTCGATACCCAGCATGAGCAAAACCAATGTAGTGTACAAAATCCCATGCAAGGACTGCACAAAACACGACATAGGACAAACAGGAAGACAGCTAATGAAAACCAACTAGCCACGAAATGACACGACCAGCTATCCCTAGTAGCCACACACACACAGATGACAAGCAACATGAGTTCGACTGGGACAACACTACTATTATAGGACAAGCCAAACAGAGAACAGCCAGGGAATTCCTAGAGGCATGACACTCATCCACAGATTCAATCAATAAGCACATCGACCTGGACCCAATATACCGGCCACTACAGCGGACAGCTGGAACTGACAACCGGAAGGGGCAGATACAAATCACTATAAATGCCGGAGGAAAGATCACAGAAGTGCTTCACAGGAGGCTCCCAAGCACTGAGGATATCACCTAGACAGGGGACGAAACGTCTACAACACAAATTCCCAGCTCGGCGAACAGAACCACAACAATGAGCACCCGAGCTACCAATCTTCTCCCAAACCTAGAAGGATTAACGCAGCGAGCTGTGACGAGGAGCTGCCTCCCTCTGTCCATAACCCATTTGGACCTGCCTGTTTGTGTCCCGCTCCATGTGAGGGAGAGGCAGGAATGAGTCTTAATTAGGAGTGTCATACCCTGACTGTTTATAACTGTTTATCTGTAGCTACAGTCAGGTTTCATGCAATAAACTGTGATTCCTATTCAGTGTACAAAACTGGCACCGACGTGTGAACTAATCTAAACCCTACTCAGTGCCCCAACATTCCTTGGAGAATTCCACAGCTTCATGACCCTTTGAAGAGAAGATATCTCCCTTGGCCTCTGTTCGAAATTGACCACCCCTCAGCCAAAGCTCACGTTTCAGATCGGCCCACCCGAGGTGAGATCAGATCGACGTCAACGCTGTTGACTCCTGGGACATTTCTCCTCTTGTTCTCCGCACAGCAATGAGTTTAAACCTAAACCCTCTCATGGCAAGACAATCCGTTCATCGCTGGGATTCACAGAGAGTGAACCTCCTCTGAAACGCCTGCCCATACACTGAGCTTCCTCCTCAAGTAACGCTCGACTGTTCTGAATGAAGGGCTTTTGCCTGAAACATCGACTCTCCTGCTCCTCGGATGCTGCCTGACCTGCTGCGCTTTCCCAGTGCCACACCAACGACCACAGAATCACTCGGACAAGTGCAACAATATTTCCTGATGGTGACGTGACTTTCTGTTCACAATGAATACCACTTTGTTCCTTTGTTACCTGCCACGTCTATATGCTAGATTTCTGTCACTTAGCACTCTGTCAATCCACCCTAACCTGCACATCCCTGGGCACTATGGGACAATTTAGCATGGCCAATCCACCCTAACCTGCACATCCCTGGGCACTATGGGACAATTTAGCACGGCCAATCCACCCGAACCTGCACATCCCTGGGCACTATGGGACAATGTAGCATGGCCAATCCACCCGAACCTGCACATCCCTGGGCACTGTGGGACAATTTAGCACGGCCAATCCACCCTAACCTGCACATCCCTGGGCACGATGGGACAATTTAGCATGGCCAATCCACCCTAACCTGCACATCCCTGGACACTATGGGACAATTTAGCATGGCCAATCCACCCTAACCTGCACATCATGGCCAATCCATCCTAACCTGCACATCCCTGGGCACTATGGGACAATTTAGCACAGCCAATCCACCCTAACCTGCACATCCCAGGGCACTATGGGACAATTTAGCATGGCCAATCCACCCGAACCTGCACATCCCTGGGCACTATGGGACAATTTAGCACGGCCAATCCACCCTAACCTGCACATCCCTGGGCACTATGGGACAATTTAGCATGGCCAATCCACCCTAACCTACACATCCCTGGGCACTCTGGGACAATTTAGCACGGCCAATCCACCCTAACCTGCACATCCCTGGGCACTATGGGACAATTTAGCACGGCCAATCCACCCGAACCTGCACATCCCTGGGCACTATGGGACAATTTAGCACGGCCAATCCACCCTAACCTGCACATCCCTGGGCACTATGGGACAATTTAGCACGGCCAATCCACCCTAACCTGCACATCCCTGGGCACTATGGGACAATTTAGCACGGCCAATCCACCCTAACCTGCACATCCCTGGGCACTATGGGACAATTTAGCACGGTCAATCCACCCTAACTTGCACATCCCTGGGCACTATGGGACAATTTAGCACGGCCAATCCACCCTAACCTGCACATCCCTGGGCACTATGGGACAATTTAGCACGGCCAATCCACCCTAACCTGCACATCCCTGGGCACTATGGGACAATTTAGCACGGCCAATCCACCCTAACCTGCACATCCCTGGGCACTATGGGACAATTTAGCACGGCCAATCCACCCTAACCTGCACATCCCTGGGCACTATGGGACAATTTAGCATGGCCAATCCACCCTATACCGATGGTTACTTCAATGAAGTGTACAGCGTGGGATGATGAAGGGAACCTGATCGATGCGGTTAATCTGGACTTCCAACGATCCTTCATGACTTGGAAACATATTATCTTTCCTATGGTGCCATTAGATCGGAATTCCGGAGAATCTGCCCCGAACAAGCATTCCCTAATCTGAGTACTGCAGGGATACATGTCGATTTCTCACCATCTGTCTCTCCCGGGAGACTGAGAGAAGGATGTGGAATTCCTGAACAGATTCCGTGAGCAAATAACTGAGCTTGGCAAAGTGTAACATAAGAGGCTTCTGAGCGAAGTCAAAAGCGTTTGGATGAAGGTGAGGCATTGTTTGGGGACCAAGTCTTTGTGGATGGTTGTTTTTCGATGACGGGGTTCAATCACCTATCATCCATGACCCAATGGAATAGCAGACTTGATGGGCTGAGAGGCCAATTCTGCTCCTATATCACAGAATCCCAACAGTGTGGAAACAGGCCATTCGGCCCGACAAGTCTACACCGAACCACGGAGTCACATTCGCCTCTTACACGGCATTAACCGCACATCCAATGCACACAGCACTCTCACTACGGGATAAGGTAGCATGGCCAATCCACATTCGGACACACAGGGACCGCAGTGAGGGGGATCGGACACACAGGGACCGCAGTGAGGGGGATCGGACACACAGGGACCGCAGTGAGGGGGATCGGTCATACAGGGACCGCAGTGAGGGGGATCGGACACACAGGGACCGCAGTGAGGGGGATCGGACACACAGGGACCGCAGTGAGGGGGATCGGACACACAGGGATCGGAAAGAGGGGGATGAGAGAGAACGATTGGAAAGGGGGATTAGAGAGCGAGGGATTGGAGGGAGAGGAATCGGAGAGAGGGATCAGAGAGAGTGGGTTAGGAAAGAGAGGGATTACAGAGAGGGATTGGAAAGGGGGATTAGCGAGAGAGGGGTTGGAGAGAGAGGGAACAGAGAGAGAGAGGGATCAGAGAGAGAGGGATCAGAGAGAGAGAGGGATCAGAGAGAGAGGGATCAGAGAGAGGGATCAGAGAGACAGGGATCAGGGAGAGAGGGATCAGAGAGAGAGGGATCAGGGAGAGAGGGATCAGAGAGAGGGATCAGAGAGAGAGGGATCAGGGAGAGAGGGATCAGGGAGAGAGGGATCAGAGAGAGAGAGGGATCAGGGAGAGAGGGATCAGAGAGAGAGGGATCAGGGAGAGAGGGATCAGAGAGAGAGGGATCAGGGAGAGAGGGATCAGAGAGAGAAGGATCAGAGAGAGAGGGATCAGAGAGAGAGGGATCAGAGAGAGAGAGGGATCAGGGAGAGAGGGATCAGAGAGAGAGGGATCAGGGAGAGAGGTATCAGAGAGAGAGAGGGATCAGAGAGAGAGAGGGATCAGAGAGAGAGGGATCAGAGAGAGGGATCAGAGAGAGAGAGGGATCAGAGACAGGGATCAGAGAGAGAGGGATCAGAGAGAGAGGGATCAGAGAGAGAGGGATCAGAGAGAGAGAGGGATCAGAGACAGGGATCAGAGAGAGAGGGATCAGAGAGAGAGGGATCAGAGAGAGAGGGATGAGAGAGAGAGGGATCGGAGAGAGAGAGGGATCAGGGAGAGAGGGATCAGAGAGAGAGGGATCAGAGAGAGAGGGATCAGAGAGAGAGAGGGATCAGGGAGAGAGGGATCAGAGAGAGAGGGATCAGAGAGAGAGGGATCAGAGAGAGAGAGGGATCAGGGAGAGAGGGATCAGGGAGAGAGGGATCAGAGAGAGAGGGATCAGAGAGAGAGGGATTAGAGAGAGAGGGATCAGAGAGAGAGGGATCAGGGAGAGAGGGATCAGAGAGAGAGGGATCAGAGAGAGAGAGGGATCAGAGAGAGAGGGATCAGAGAGAGAGGGATCAGGGAGAGAGGGATCAGAGAGAGAGAGATCAGAGAGAGAGAGATCAGAGAGAGAGAGGGATCAGAGAGAGGGATCAGAGAGAGAGGGATCAGAGAGAGAGGGATCAGAGAGAGAGGGATCAGAGAGAGAGAGGGATCAGAGAGAGGGATCAGAGAGAGAGGGATCAGGGAGAGAGGGATCAGAGAGAGAGGGATCAGAGAGAGAGAGATCAGAGAGAGAGGGATCAGAGAGAGAGGGATCAGGGAGAGAGGGATCAGAGAGAGAGAGGGATCAGAGAGAGAGAGGGATCAGAGAGAGAGGGATCAGAGAGAGAGAGGGATCAGAGAGAGAGAGGGATCAGAGAGAGAGGGATCAGAGAGAGAGAGGGATCAGAGAGAGAGAGGGATCAGAGAGAGAGAGGGATCAGAGAGAGAGGGATCAGGGAGAGAGGGATCAGAGAGAGAGAGATCAGAGAGAGAGGGATCAGAGAGAGAGGGATCAGAGAGAGAGGGATCAGGGAGAGAGGGATCAGAGAGAGAGGGATCAGAGAGAGAGGGATCAGGGAGAGAGGGATCAGAGAGAGAGGGATCAGGGAAAGAGGGATCAGAGAGAGAGAGGGATCAGAGAGAGAGAGGGATCAGAGAGAGAGGGATCAGAGAGAGAGAGGGATCAGAGAGAGAGGGATCAGGGAGAGAGGGATCAGGGAGAGAGGGATCAGAGCGAGAGGGATCAGAGAGAGAGGGATCAGAGAGAGAGAGGGATCAGAGAGAGAGGGATCAGAGAGAGAGGGATCAGGGAGAGAGGGATCAGGGAGAGAGGGATCAGAGAGAGAGAGGGATCAGGGAGAGAGGGATCAGAGAGAGAGGGATCAGAGAGAGAGAGGGATCAGAGAGAGGGATCAGAGAGAGAGGGATCAGGGAGAGAGGGATCAGAGAGAGAGGGATCAGAGAGAGGGATCAGAGAGAGAGGGATCAGAGAGAGAGGGATCAGAGAGAGAGGGATCAGGGAGAGGGATGAGAGAGAGAGGGATCAGAGAGAGAGGGATCAGGGAGAGAGGGATCAGAGAGAGGGATCAGAGAGAGAGGGATCAGAGAGAGAGGTATCAGAGAGAGGGATCAGAGAGAGGGATCAGAGAGAGAGGGATCAGAGAGAGAGGGATCAGAGAGAGGGATCAGAGAGAGAGGGATCAGAGAGAGAGGGATCAGAGAGAGAGAGGGATCAGAGAGAGGGATCAGAGAGAGAGGGATCAGGGAGAGAGGGATCAGAGAGAGAGGGATCAGAGAGAGAGGGATCAGAGAGAGGGATCAGAGAGAGAGGGATCAGAGAGAGGGATGAGAGAGAGAGGGATCAGAGAGAGAGGGATCAGAGAGAGAGGGATCAGAGAGAGAGGGATCAGAGAGAGGGATCAGAGAGAGAGGGATCAGAGAGAGAGGGATCAGGGAGAGAGGGATCAGAGAGAGAGGGATCAGAGAGAGAGAGGGATCAGAGAGAGAGGGATCAGAGAGAGAGATCGGAGAGAGAGGGATCAGGGAGAGAGGGATCAGAGAGAGAGGGATCAGAGAGAGAGGGATCAGGGAGAGGGATCAGGGAGAGGGATCAGAGAGAGAGAGGGATCAGAGAGAGGGATCAGAGAGAGAGGGATCAGGGAGAGGGATCAGAGAGAGGGATCAGAGAGAGAGAGGGATCAGGGAGAGAGGGATCAGAGAGAGAGGGATCAGAGAGAGAGGGATCAGAGAGAGAGGGATCAGGGAGAGAGTGATCAGAGAGAGAGGGATCAGAGAGAGGGATCAGAGAGAGGGATCAGAGAGAGAGGGATCAGAGAGAGAGAGGGATCAGGGAGAGAGGGATCAGGGAGAGAGGGATCAGGGAGAGAGAGGGATCAGAGAGAGAGGGATCAGGGAGAGAGGGATCAGAGAGAGAGGGATCAGAGAGAGAGGGATCAGAGAGAGAGGGATCAGGGAGTGGGATCAGAGAGAGAGGGATCAGAGAGAGGGATCAGAGAGAGAGGGATCAGAGAGAGAGGGATCAGGGAGTGGGATCAGAGAGAGAGGGATCAGAGAGAGGGATCAGAGAGAGAGGGATCAGAGAGAGAGGGATCAGAGAGAGGGATCAGAGAGAGAGGGATCAGGGAGAGGGATCAGAGAGAGAGGGATCAGAGAGAGAGAGGGATCAGAGAGAGAGGGATCAGAGAGAGAGGGATCAGAGAGAGAGGGATCAGGGAGTGGGATCAGAGAGAGAGGGATCAGAGAGAGGGATCAGAGAGAGAGGGATCAGAGAGAGAGGGATCAGGGAGAGGGATCAGAGAGAGAGGGATCAGAGAGAGAGAGGGATCAGAGAGAGAGGGATCAGAGAGAGAGATCGGAGAGAGAGGGATCAGGGAGAGAGGGATCAGAGAGAGAGGGATCAGAGAGAGGGATCAGGGAGAGGGATCAGAGAGAGAGAGGGATCAGGGAGAGAGGGATCAGGGAGAGAGGGATCAGGGAGAGGGATCAGAGAGAGAGGGATCAGGGAGAGAGGGATCAGGGAGAGAGGGATCAGAGAGAGAGGGATCAGGGAGAGAGGGATCAGGGAGAGAGAGGGATCAGAGAGAGAGGGATCTGAGAGAGAGAGGGATCAGAGACAGAGGGATCAGGGAGAGAGGGATCTGAGAGAGAGGGATCAGGGAGAGGGATCAGAGAGAGGGATCAGAGAGAGAGAGGGATCAGGGAGAGAGGGATCAGAGAGAGAGGGATCAGGGAGAGAGGGATCAGGGAGAGGGATCAGAGAGAGAGGGATCAGGGAGAGAGGGATCAGAGAGAGAGGGATCAGGGAGAGGGATCAGAGAGAGAGGGATCAGGGAGAGAGGGATCAGAGAGAGGGATCAGGGAGAGAGGGATCAGAGAGAGAGGGATCAGAGAGAGAGAGGGATCAGTGAGAGAGGGATCAGGGAGAGAGAGGGATCAGAGAGAGAGGGATCAGAGAGAGAGGGATCAGGGAGAGAGGGATCAGGGAGAGGGATCAGAGAGAGGGATCAGAGAGAGAGAGGGATCAGGGAGAGAGGGATCAGAGAGAGAGGGATCAGGGAGAGAGGGATCAGGGAGAGGGATCAGAGAGAGAGGGATCAGGGAGAGAGGGATCAGAGAGAGAGGGATCAGGGAGAGGGATCAGAGAGAGAGGGATCAGGGAGAGAGGGATCAGAGAGAGAGGGATCAGAGAGAGAGAGGGATCAGAGAGAGAGGGATCAGAGAGAGAGGGATCAGGGAGAGAGGGATCAGGGAGAGAGGGATCAGAGAGAGAGGGATCAGGGAGAGAGGGATCAGGGAGAGAGGGATCAGGGAGAGGGATCAGAGAGAGAGGGATCAGGGAGAGAGGGATCAGAGAGAGAGGGATCAGGGAGAGAGGGATCAGGGAGAGAGGGATCAGGGAGAGGGATCAGAGAGAGGGATCAGAGAGAGAGAGGGATCAGAGAGAGAGTGATCAGAGAGAGAGGGATCAGAGAGAGAGGGATCAGAGAGAGGGATCAGGGAGAGAGGGATCAGAGAGAGAGGGATCAGAGAGAGAGAGGGATCAGAGAGAGAGGGATCAGAGAGAGAGGGATCAGGGAGAGAGGGAT
Organism: Hemiscyllium ocellatum; assembly: GCF_020745735.1. Taxonomy (NCBI): domain Eukaryota; kingdom Metazoa; phylum Chordata; class Chondrichthyes; order Orectolobiformes; family Hemiscylliidae; genus Hemiscyllium; species Hemiscyllium ocellatum. The sequence goes on from NC_083438.1 coordinate 22,018,740, forward strand.
CAGGGAGAGGGATCAGAGAGAGAGGGATCAGGGAGAGAGGGATCAGAGAGAGAGGGATCAGAGAGAGAGGGATCAGGGAGAGAGGGATCAGAGAGAGAGGGATCAGGGAGAGAGGGATCAGAGAGAGAGGGATCAGAGAGAGAGGGATCAGAGAGAGGGATCAGGGAGAGAGGGATCAGAGAGAGAGGGATCAGAGAGAGAGAGGGATCAGAGAGAGAGGGATCAGAGAGAGAGGGATCAGGGAGTGAGGGATCAGGGAGAGAGGGATCAGAGAGAGAGAGGGATCAGAGAGAGAGGGATCAGGGAGAGAGGGATCAGGGAGAGAGGGATCAGAGAGAGAGAGGGATCAGAGAGAGAGGGATCAGAGAGAGGGATCAGAGAGAGGGATCAGAGAGAGAGGGATCAGGGAGAGAGGGATCAGGGAGAGAGGGATCAGAGAGAGAGGGATCAGAGAGAGAGGGATCAGAGAGAGAGAGGGATCAGGGAGAGAGGGATCAGAGAGAGAGAGATCAGGGAGAGAGGGATCAGAGAGAGTGGGATCAGAGAGAGAGGGATCAGAGAGAGAGAGGGATGAGAGAGAGAGGGTTCGGAGAGAGAGAGGGATCAGAGAGAGAGGGATCAGGAAGAGAGGGATCAGAGAGAGAGGGATCAGAGAGAGAGGGATCAGAGAGAGAGAGGGATCAGGGAGAGAGAGGGATCAGAGAGAGGGATCAGAGAGAGGTATCAGGGAGAGAGGGATCAGAGAGAGAGGGATCAGGGAGAGAGGGATCAGGGAGAGAGGGATCAGAGAGAGGGATCAGAGAGAGGGATCAGAGAGAGAGGGATCAGGGAGAGAGGGATCAGAGAGAGGGATCAGAGAGAGAGAGGGATCAGAGAGAGGGATCAGAGAGAGGTATCAGGGAGAGAGGGATCAGAGAGAGAGGGATCAGAGAGAGAGAGATCAGAGAGAGAGGGATCAGAGAGAGAGGGATCAGAGAGAGAGGGATCAGGGAGAGAGAGATCAGGGAGAGAGGGATCAGAGAGAGAGAGAGATCAGAGAGAGAGGGATCAGAGAGAGAGGGATCAGAGAGAGAGGGATCAGAGAGGGATCAGGGAGAGAGAGATCAGGGAGAGAGAGATCGGAGAGAGAGGGATCAGAGAGAGAGGGATCAGAGAGAGGGATCAGAGAGAGAGAGATCAGAGAGAGAGGGATCAGAGAGAGAGGGATCAGAGAGAGAGAGATCAGAGAGAGAGGGATCAGAGAGAGAGAGAGATCAGAGAGAGAGGGATCAGAGAGAGAGAGATCAGAGAGAGAGAGATCAGAGAGAGAGGGATCAGAGATAGAGGGATCAGAGATAGAGGGATCAGAGAGAGAGAGATCAGAGAGAGGGATCAGAGAGAGAGGGATCAGAGAGAGAGGGATCAGAGAGAGAGGGATCAGAGGGAGATAGAGCAGCGTATCTGCAGAGAGTTTGCGAGTGTGGATAGAGAGTGTGTTACGAGTGCTTGTACGTCCTGGGACTGGGGAGTGGGTGTACCCAGTCTGGTGTCCAGTCAGGGGAACACAGCCTGACCATGGGCACACTGTACTCCGACTGACCAGGGCTTGGAATGTCCTGGGAAAGCGGATGAGGGGCTTTTTTTGGGGGGGAGTTGAGCGCAGAGTGCAATGGGAACTGCAGAGGCAGCCAGCGAGGGATGGCAAGTGACCATTTATTTATTTAATGCACTCTTGAAGAGAATTTCCCCATTTACAGGGCTACAAATCTTAACAGGAAACGTTCACTCAAAGAGACAGCTGCAGGAGGCAAATGAGCTGCTTCAAGTCATTATATTAGATCGGTAATAAAATTTAAAGTGACAATAAAAAGAGATTAGGCTAAATATATGGATGGATGTGATATTGTTAAGTAAAAGGACTCAGATTAAATCCCACAGATGCTCATAATTTAGCATTACAGGCAAATCAGTTCAGTTTATTAATCACTAATTGCTGGATTCTGTTAGACTGAGCCCATTGCAAATGGAGAAAGAGGTCAGAGTTGCTTATTCTGCACTCATCAGGATCCCAACGCAAGAAAGCCAAATCTCAGCAACTGCAGGAGGGGCTGATGGGTAGGAGGTTGGAAAGCGGGTCAGTGCGTCTCTGGAGTGCCGGCCCCCAGCTTCCGGGAACACTCCCGCCTGGCGCAGCAGGGAACAACACGCACCGTCACTGGGAGGGTCCAAGATGGAGGCTGAGACACAGAGTGGGGGTGGGGAGCCAAGGTGGTAGATAAATGCTGGCCGTGGCTATAATGGGGAGAGGGCACGGCGTGAGGGAAACACAGAGGGTGGCACAAAGACTCGGGGCAATGCTAAACTGACGTCAAATTATCATTCCAGCCCAACCAAAAACAAGCTTCCACTGCACTCATTCCTCACACACACACTCCGACCAGGAGAGAATCCACCCTCACTACACTGTAACTCCAGTCCCCACACCCCCTCCCTATCTCTGTAACCCCCAGTCCCTACACCCCCTCCCTATCTCTGTAAACCCCTCCAGCCCCTACACCTCCTCCCTATCTCTGTAACCCCCACAAGCCCCTATACCCCCTCCCTATCTCTGTAACCCCCTCCAGCCCCTACACCCCCTCCCTATCTCTGTAACCCCCTCCAGCCCCTACAACCCCTCCCTATCTCTGTAACCCCCTCCAGCCCCTACACCCCTCCCTATCTCTGGAACCCCCTCCAGCCCCTATACCCCCTCCCTATCTCTGTAACCCCCTCCAGCCCCTACACCCCCTCCCTATCTCTGTAACCCTCTCCATTCCCTACACCCCCTCCCTATCTCTGTAACCTCCTCCAGCCCCTACACTCCCTCCCTATCTCTGTAACCCCCTCCAGCCCCTACACCCCCTCCCTATCTCTGTAACCCCCTCCAGCCCCTACACCCCCTCCCTATCTCTGTAACCCTCTCCATTCCCTACACCCCCTCCCTATCTCTGTAACCTCCTCCAGCCCCTACACTCCCTCCCTATCTCTGTAACCCCCTCCAGCCCCTACACCCCCTCCCTATCTCTGTAACCCCCCTCCAGCCCCTACCCTCCCTCCCTATCTCTGTAACCCCCTCCAGCCCCTACACCCCCTCCCTATCTCTGTAACCCCCTCCAGCCCCTACACCCCCTCCCTATCTCTGTAACCCCCTCCAGCCCCTACACCCCCTCCCTATCTCTGTAACCCCCTCCAGCCCCTACACCCCCTCCCTATCTCTGTAACCCCCCTCCAGCCCCTACACCCCCTCTCTATCTGCTGGAAAAGCACAGCCTGTCAGGCTGCATCCGAGGAGCAGGACCCTCACCGTTACCCGTTTCCAAGCGTCCTCTACGCCTCATCTCCTCAACCTTCCTCCCTGCATCCAGCCCGAACTGAGTGTACACGTCTGCAACTCCCAAACCCCTTTGGCTGCTAGCTCCATATCCCGCGGCCATTTCTCCAGAATTCCCAATGGGTTTGGCCGTCTGTCAATGGTCTCCGCTTCCCTTGGTTCTGCCCTGGCCCTCGGAACAGAAGGAATCTCCCTGGTTACTTCCACACCTTCATGCCCTCTCCTTCCAGGAGACCAATGGTGTCCGATCACTCCCCATTCAGGTTCATCGAGCAACATTCGTGCCCGCACAAATGCCAGGCTGTGACCATTGCCAACAAGGGATGATCTAACCACCGTCCTCTGACAGTCAATGGCATTACCAACACTGAATGACCCACCTTCAACATCCTGGGGGTTACCATTAACCAGAAACTCAACTGGACCCCACATCTAAATACATAAATGTCTAAACAAAACTAGGACAGGGGATGGCCTAGTGGTATTGTCAGTGAACTATTAATTCAGGAAACCCAGGTAATAGAACATAGAACATAGAACATAGAAAAATACAGCGCAGTACAGGCCCTTCGGCCCTCGATGTTGCACCTACACAAGCCCACCTAACCTACACTAGCCCACTATCCTCCATATGTCTATCCAATGTCCGTTTAAATGCCCATAAAGAGGGAGAGACCACCACTGCTACTGACAGGGCATTCCATGAACTCACGACTCGCAGAGTTAAGAATCTACCCCTAACATCTGTCCTATACCGACCTCCCCTTAATTTAAAGCTATGCCCCCTTGTAATAGCTGACTCCATACGTGGAAAAAGGTTCTCATGGTCAACCCTATCTAAACCCCTAATCATCTTGTACACCTCTACCAAGTCACCCCTAAACCTTCTTTTCTCCAATGAAACCAGCCCCAAGTGCCTCAGCCTTTCCTCATACGATCTTCCTACCATACCAGGCAACATCCTGGTAAACCTCCTCTGCACCCGTTCCAGTGCCTCCACATCCTTCCTATAGTATGGCGACCAAAACTGCACACAATACTCCAGATGCGGCCACACCAGAGTCTTACACAACTGCAACATGACCTCAGGACTCCGGAACTCAATTCCTCTACCAATAAAGCCCAGTACACCATATGCCTTCTTCACAGCACTATTTACCTGGGTGGCAACTTTCAGAGATCTGTGTACATGGGCACCAAGATCCCTCTGCTCATCCACACTACCAAGTATCTGACCATTAGCCCAGTACCCCATCTTCTTGTTACTCTTACCAAAGTGAATCACTTCACACTTACCTACATTGGCTTGGGACTCAGGTTCGAATCTCTACTGCAACGGATGGTGGAATTTGGACTTGATCAAAATCTAGAATTAAGAGCCTAAGGGTGACCATGAATCATTTGACAGGGAAAATCCCATTTAAATCATAGAGATGTACAGCACGGAAACAGACCCTTCGGTCAACCCGTCCATGCCAACCAGATATCCCAACCCAATCTAGTCCCATTTGCCAGCACCTGGCCCATAACCCTTCCTATTCATGTTCCTTTTAAATGTTGCAATTGTACCAGCCTCCACCACTTCCTCTGGCAGCTCATTCTATACACGTACCACCCTCTGTGTGAAAAAGTTGCCCCTTACATCCCTTTTATATCTTTCCCCTCTCACCCTAAACCTATGCCCTCTAGTTCTGGACTCCCCGACCCCAGGGAAAACACAGAGGAGAACCACCTACACAACGTACTCAAGAAGAACGGGTACTCAAAAAGTACAGTCCGCAGATTCCTCAAGAACAAACCATGACAAGCAGACCAACCACAGTCAGAAACCCTAACCACCTTACCATACATCAAAGAAGTTTCAGAAATGACAGCCAGACTATTAAGACCCCTCAGAATCCTAGTAGCACACAAACCCACCAACACTCTCAAACAAAAACTAACAAACTTAAAAAACCCAGTACAACCCATGGACAAAACCAACGTCATCTACAAAATTCCATGCAAGGACTGCCACAAACACTACGTAGGACAAACAGGAAGAAAGCTAGCCACCAGGATACACGAACACCAGCTAGCCACAAAAAGACACGACCCTCTCTCCCTCGTAGCCCTACACACGGATGAAAAAAACCACCATTTCGACTGGGACAACACATCTATCCTGGGACAGGCTAAGCAAAGACATGCCAGAGAATTCCTAGAGACCTGGCACTCCAACCACAACGCCATAAACAAACACATAGATTTAGATACCATCTATCAACCCCTCAGAAAACGAACAGGAAATGACATCACCACAAACCCAGGGAACCCCATCCAGGACAAACATATAGAAAGCAGGAGACAGCAGCTTCGCTTCACTTGGAGGTCACCACTGATGATGTTACCTAGCCAGGTAATGAAACGTCTGGATATCAAACCTACAGCTCAGCGAGCAAACCTACACCCTAGATTTTGTCTGTTTAGCCTATCCATGCCCCTCATAGTTTGTTTAACCTCTAAAGGAAATTGTATGTGACTCCAGACCCACAGCAATGTGGTTGACTCATAACTGCCACCTGGGCAATTAGGGATGGGTAATAAATGCTGGCCTAGTCAGGGACACCCTCACCCTGTGAATGATTTAAAGAAATTATGCCACGGTGACTCACTGGGTTAGCGCTACTGCCTCACAGCGCCAGGAACCCGGGTCCAATTCCCACCACAGGCAACTGTCTGTGTGGAGTTTGCACATTCTCCCCATGTCTGTGTGGGTTTCCTCCCACAGTCCAAAGATGTGCAGATTAGGGTGGATTGGCCGTGCTAAATTGTCCCATAGTGCCCAGCAATGTGCAGGTTAGGGTGGATTGGCCATGCTAAATTGTCCCATAGTGCCCAGGGATGTGCAGGTTAGGGTGGATTGGCCATGCTAAATTGTCCCATAGTGCCCAGCAATGTGCAGGTTAGGGTGGATTGGCCATGCTAAATTGTCCCATAGTGCCCAGGGATGTGCAGGTTAGGGTGGATTGGCCATGCTAAATTGCCCCATAGTGCCCAGCAATGTGCAGGTTAGGGTGGATTGGCCATGCTAAATTGCCCCATAGTGCCCAGGGATGTGCAGGTTAGGGTGGATTGGCCATGCTAAATTGTCCCATAGTGCCCAGCAATGTGCAGGTTAGGGTGGATTGGCCATGCTAAATTGCCCCATAGTGCCCAGCGATGTGTAGGTTAGGGTGGATTGGCCGTACTAAATTGTCCCATAGTGCCCAGGGATGTGCAGGTTAGGGTGGATTGGCCATGCTAAATTGTCCCATAGTGCCCAGTGATGTGCAGGTTAGGGTGGATTAGCCATGCTAAATTGTCCCATAGTGCCCAGGGATGTGCAGGTTAGGGTGGATTAGCCATGCTAAATTGTCCCATAGTGCCCAGGGATGTGCAGGTTAGGGTGGATTGGCCGTGCTAAATTGTCCCATAGTGCCCAGGGATGTGCAGGTTAGGGTGGATTGGCCATGCTAAATTGTCCCATAGTGCCCAGGGATGTGCAGGTTAGGGTGGATTGGCCGTGCTAAATTGTCCCATAGTGCCCAGGGATGTGCAGGTTAGGGTGGATTGGCCATGCTAAATTGTCCCATAGTGCCCAGGGATGTGTAGGTTAGGGTGGATTGGCCATGCTAAATTGTCCCATAGTGTTAGATGCGTTAGTCAGGGGTAAATGTCGGAGTCTGGGTGGGTTACTCTTCGAAGGGTCGGTGTGAACCTGTTGGGCCGAAGGGCCTGTTTCCACATGTGTAGGGAATGGAATCTAATCTAATCTAAAAAATATACAGTGGCTACTGGAGCACGGTCAGAGGTTAGGAATCCTGACTCACCTTCGAACTCTCCCAAAGCCTATCCCACCATTGACAAGGTACAAGTCATGGGTGCGATGGAATACTCCCCACTTGCCCCTGGACGGTGTGGGGCAGCTCCAACAACACTCAGGAAGCTCGACACCATCCAGGAACAAAGCAGCTCCCACTGGATTGGCCCCACATCCACAAACACCCAATCCCTCCCCCACCGACGCTCAGGAGCAGCAGTGTGTACCATCTACAAGACGCACTGCAGAAATCCACCCCGGATCCTCTAACAGCACCTTCCAAACGTACAACCACTTCCATCTGGAAGGATGACGGCAGCAGGTACAAGGGAGCCCCCGTCCCTTGAAAGTTCCCCTCCATCCTGACTCGGAAATCTATCGCTGATCCTTCTTTCTCTGGGTCAGATCCCTGAGTCCCCTCCCCAACTACCTTGTGGGTCACTCCCTGGCACATGGACCGCAGCGATTCAAGAAGGCAGCTCACCCCCACCTTCTCAAGGGTGCGGGCAACTAGGGATGGGGCATTAACTGCCGGGCCCAGCCAGTGGCAAACTTACTAACCCATCTTTCCACTTCCTCATTTATAAAAATCACCAAGAGAGCAGAGGTCCCAGAACTGATCCCTGCGGAGCACCATGGACCACCGAGCTCAACATGAATAATGAAGAGTATTCCTGGGAATGCTATTGGAACCTCCTCCACTGCATCCGAAGTGAAAGAAAATGGCTTGGCTGGCCAAGGAAGTGTCAAGAACATAGAATATACAACGTTGAACAGTGCAGCACAGTACAGGCCCTGTAGCCCTCGATGTTGCGCCTACATATTGTACTATGTCCCATGTGCCTATCCGGGAGTCGCTTAAATGTCCCTAATGTCTTTGACTCTGCTACCATCGCCCGCAGTGCCTTCCACACACCCAACGCTCTCTGTGTGAAGAACCTACCTCTGACATCTCCCTGAAACCTTCCTCCAATCCTCCTCAAATTATGCCCCCTCATGATAGCCATTTCCACCCTGGGTAAAGGTCTCTGGCTACCCACTCTATCGATGCCTCTCATCATCTCGTACACCTCTGTCAGGTCACCTCTTCAATGAGGAAAGTCCTAGCTCCCTCAACCTTTCTTCATAAGACATGCCCTCCAGCATCCTGGGCAAATCTCCTCTGCACCCTCTCTTCCACATCTTTCGGAGAATGCGGTGACCAGAACTGAACACAATGTTCCAAGGGTGGTCTAACCACGGCTCTATCGAGCTGCAGCATAACCTCACGGCTCTTAAACTCAATCCCCCTGCGAATGAAAGCCAACACACCGTCCAAGCCTTCATAACAACCTTACCAACCTGGGTGGCAACTTTGAGGGATCTATAGATATAGAACTTAGAACATTACAGCGCAGTACAGGCCCTTCAGCCTTCGATGTTGTGCCAACCTGTGGAACCAGTCTGATGCCCATCTAACCTACTCTATTCTCGAGCATATGCCTATCCAATGCCCATTTAAATGCCCTTAAAGTTGGCGAGTCTGCTATTGTTGCAGGCATTCCACGCTCCTCCTACTCTCTGAGTAAAGAAACTACCTCTGACATCTGTCCTATATCTATCATCCCTCAATTTAAAGCTGTCTCCCTTATGCTAGCCACATGGACCCCAAGATCCCTCAGTTCCTCCACACTGCCAAGAAGCCTGCCTTTAGCCCTGTAATCTGCATTCAAATTCAACGTTCCAAAGTGAGTCACTTTTCCAGGTTGAACTCCATCTGCCACTTCTCAGCCCAGGTCCTGCATCCTGTCAATGTCTCATTGCAACCTACAACAGCCCTCCACACTATCCACAACTCCACCAACCTTCGTGTCATCGGCAAACTTACTAACCCACCCCTTCACTTCCTCATCCAAGTCATTTATAAAAATCACAAAGAGCAGAGGTCCCGGAACTGATCCCTGCGGAACATCATTGATCACCGAGCTCCGGGCTGAACACTTTCCATCTACGACCACCCTCTGTCTTCTATGGGCCAGCCAATTCTGTATCCAGGCAAACAAGCTTCCCGGTATCCCGTGCCCCCTGACTTTCTGAGTGAGCCTACCACGGGGAACCTTATCAAACGCCATGCAGAAATCCATGTACACCACATCCACTGCTCGGCCTTCATCGGTGGGTTTTGTCACATCCTCAAAGAATTCACCTGCCCCTCACAAAGCCGTACTGACTATCACTAATCAAACTACGGTTTTCCAATTAATCATAAATCCTGTCTCTCAGAATCCTCTCCAATACCTTGCCCAGCACAGACGTGAGACTGACTGGCCTGTAATTCCCAGGATTACCCCTATTCCCTTGCTTGAACAAGGGAATAACGTTTTCCACTCTCCGATCATCTGGCACTGCTCCAGGTGACAGTGAGGACACATGGCCAAAGGCATAGCACTCTCTCCCCTCACTTCCCGTAGTAACCCTGGGTATATCCCATCTGGCCCAAGGGACTTATCTATCCTTGATTTTCAAAATTTTCAGCACATCCTCCTTCCTAACATCAACCTGTTCGAACATACCGACTTGTTTCACATTGTCCTTAGAAACATCAATATCCCCCTCTGTAGTGAATACTGAAGCAAAGTCTTCCCTACCTCTACTGACTCCAGGCATAATCTCCCTCCACTACCCCTGATCAGCCCTACCCTCACTCTGACCATCTTGTTCCTCACATAGGTGTAGAATGCCTCAGGATTTTTCTTAATCCTTCCCGCTTTTCCATGTCTCCTTCTCGCTCTCCAAAGTCCATTCTTCAGTTCCTTCCTGGCTACCTTGTAACCCTCACGAGCCCTGTCTGATCCTTGCCTCCCCAACCTTAAGTAAGCTTCCTTCTTCCCCCTGACTAGATGTTCCACATCTCTTGTCATCCAAGGTTCCCTCACCCTACCATCCCTTCCTTGCCTCAGTGGGACAAACCTCCACATTTATGTCATGCATTTCCCTGGGAACATCTGTTCCCAATTTAGGTGCTCCAGTTCCTACCTAATAGTAATTCCCCCTCCCCCCAATGAACTAAATTTCCCATACCGTCTGCTCATATCCATCTCCATGACTATGGTAAAGGTCAGTGAGTTGTGATCACTATCACCAAAATGTTTTCCCACTGAGAGATATGACTCCTGGTATGGTTCGTTGCCAAGCACCCAATCCAAGATGGCCTCCCCTTTAGTTGGCGTATCTACATATTGCACGAGGAGCCCTTCCTGACAAAAACTGTTCCATCCGAAATATTTGAACCATGTAGGTTCAAATCAATATTAGAGAAGTTAAAGTTACCCATGACAACAGCCCTGTTACTTCTACACAATTCCAAAATCCGAATCACAGTGAGGACCCCCCCCCAAACTGAGCAAGGAAAGGGTGACCTGCTCTCCTTTTAAGACCCGTGAATGAGCTGCTTTTGAGGGGCTTTGTTTGTCTTAACGACAGTTGCATCTTCCGACAGCCATTTTCCGTCTGTCAGAGGGGTCCTGCAGGCGGAATTCAGCCCCTCGTCAACACGGAGGGGAGAGGCAGAGGCGAGACTACCTCTTTAGGTGCCCACGCAAGATGCCCGCCAGAAGAAAAAAAATAGTCACGCCTTCCCTGAATTGTAACCCCACGCCCGATCCGCGCGACGTCGGTATCGGGACTCACTGCGTCTTGCTGCCGGCGTAATAGTCCCATTCTTATCGTGGGTCGCTTCGGGCCTGAGCTGTTACAATTCCTACTGCGTATCGCCAGCTGCTGTCAGTGTGCTGTTTAACATGGCTGACACGTTCTCTCTCAACTGCTGCTCCCTCCCCCTTCCACCGCCCCCCCGTTCCCCCCCCCGAACTCGCATCTAGATTCCGCACCACGCAAACAGTTAAATATTATCCCATTTATTCCAGGAAAACGGTGAATTAAACCGTACGTGTGGCAATTGGAATTGATTCCTCTTTCTAAACCCTTCTGAAGTTTATTACATTTCATTGACTACGGCTCTGAGCTCCTGACAAGGATTTGACATGAAAAACAGCCATTAGTAATGACTGCTATTTTTGAGTAATTTTGTTTGGTGAACGCTCGAAGGGGAATAGAGTTGTGGACAAAGTAATGAAAAGAGACAGAAGATGGACCATTCTCTTTTCATAAGAGATTCTAATGTGTTCCGTGAGGTGAAATGGACAGACAAAGACAGAATGTGTGGGTAAATAGAAGGAATGGTCAGAAAATACGAAACGTTGTAATTGATGGATGGAACAATTGACGGGCTATGATAGAGTGAGCAAAACAGAGAGGTGAACAGAGAGGAATTAGACGGATGGTGGAAAGAGCAAAAATAAGGAGGGGATACTCCTTCCTCTAGCCCTCTCCTTCACCTCCAAAGCGCTCCAAAGCCAATGCCGTCCTCTGGTCAACCCGTTGAGTGGGCAATTTGCGGACAGCAAGATCCCAGCGTCGTGCAGGGCATATAGCAGACTGGGAGTTTGGGGGTAGACGCTCTGCAGACGACTCTCCCCCACCCATCCCACCCACGACCAGCCCCCAATGTACATCCTCCCCTTCAAAATACTGGCGTGGGTGTCTTTCACATCCACCCGACAGGGAGGATAACGCCTGATCTGAGACACTGCACCTCTGCCTGTGTAGCACCTTGGTGCTACCCTGGCTGTGCCAGCCTGGTTAAGTCATCACGTGGTGGTACGGAGAAATGTACGTGACTAGACAGAGACGGAGAAATAACAAAATATCACAGGACGGAGAATGTGGGGAAAAAAAGAGAGGGAAAACTGTTCACTGGATACACGATCAAAACAACTTACAAAATGGGATGTGTTGCCAGTGGTGGTGGTGGAAGCAGAGTCATTGGGGACATTTAAGCGACTGCTGGACATGCACATGGACATGGTTGAGGGGTGCGTAGGTGAAGTTATTTGATTTGACATTAGGATTAACCCTCGGCACATCATCATGGGCCAAAGGGCCTGTTCTGTACTGTACTTGTCTATGTTCTAAAACTAGGAAGTGGTTACAGTGCAGAGATTGCCCTATAACCTGCTCTGACCAAAACAACACTCTGTAAGAGCTCTCGAGCTAATTTCACTCCCTCATTTTCAGCATTCGTTAGTGTAGACCATATCGGTGTACTTTCTGTTTGCCTGTCCTTACACTTTGTGTGTTTGTTACCTGTTGCTGGTGATGGCCTGTTTCTGCCCGCCATGCCCATCTCCATGCAGCTTCTGTTCATCATCTCTCTTTGCCTTTCTCTGTCTGTGAAGGTGAGTTGTTTGAATCTGGTTAGGAGTTACCAATGTGTGTTGATTATTTGTATCTGCTGTTGTTAATCTCTCCCCGAGTGTTGGGCTTCTCCCATTGCGTTCTTTATGACTGTGTTATTCAGGCTGTGACCACGTATTGCTTATCTGTGTGTTAACCTGTTTGAGTGTGTATTATTTTGCTGTGTGTGGGGTTATCTGTGTGCGTGCAGTAATGTGTCTGTGAGTGTGTATTGTTTATCCCTGTGTGTTTGTGTTTTGTTCATTCCTATGTTGTTTATATATGTTTCTCATTTATCTGTAGTCTGTGTTGTTTACCTGTTTGAGAGTGTTATTTTCCACACACACACACACACAAACAAACACACACACACAAACAAACACTCACACACAGACACACACAAACATGCACACACACACAGACACACTCAAACACACACACACACAAACACACACACACACAGACACACACACACAAACACACAAATGCACACAAACACACACACAGACACACACAGACACACACACACACAGACACACACACACACACACACACACACACACACACAAAAGCACAGACTTTGTGTTACTTTGTTAGCTTTCTGATTGTGCATTATTTACAACTGTGGACTAATGCTTAGCCTTCTCTGTGAATTGATTATTTTGCACGGCATTTATCTTTGTTTCTGTTGTTAATGTTTGCGTGTTGTTGTCTCTATATATTTGTTACTGATCTCCCTGTTTGTTTATCTGTCCATCTACTGTTGATCAGTCGGTGCGTGTTGTTAATCATCCTCCAATTCTACTGTTTACCAATGTGCATGTGGATGTGTTTGTCTGTCTCGGTTTTACCTTCCTCCTCTGTTTATCGCTCGGCGTTATTGTTTATCTGCCTGTGCCCATGATGTCTATCTGTGCACGTTCTTTATCCACGTCTGTGTGTGTATTTGAACATGTTTGAGGTTTGTTGCTTATCTCTGTGCTCAGTTTTCTTAACTGTTTGTGCTTATTTCTGCCTGTTGCTTTAACCTGGGAGTGGCATTGTTTCGCTTCAAGCTTGCAGTCTGCGTCTTGCTCATTTTTCTGGGCATTGACAATTTGTTTGTGTGTCGCTTAACCTTCTGGGCTCTTTGTTATTTATCTATTGTTAGCTGTGCTGTTTGTCTGCCTGGGCATGTTATTTTCCAATTTATGTTTTGTTCACTTATCTGGAAGTGAATTGCTCACCTGCGTGTGTATATTGTTTGCATGTTTGTCTATTGTTACAATTTGTTTGTTATTTATGTTCTGCCAGTGTGTTTGCTTATCTGTCTGCCTGTGTTCTGTATCAGCCTGTGTTGTTTCTCCATGTGTAGTTGAGCTGCCTGTTTGTCCAATGTGTGCCACCGTGTGTGTGCTGCCTACCTGCCTCTGTGCTCCTTGCCTACAAGCTTCTGGGTGCATGGTTTGCCTGTCAATGTACAGTTTGTCTGTGTGTTCTGATTATGTGCCTGTGCGTGGGCTGTTTACCTGCTGGATGTTGTTTCTCTGCAAGTAACCTAACCACTGTACATGTTGCTTAATTGTTTGGCTGGTACGTCTGCATATATATAATACTTATCTATGTCTACATTGTTTGTTTCTGAGTGCTGCTAATCTGCCTGAATATGTTACTCAATGGTAAGTGTAGGGGTTGCTCATCTATGTTCTCTGTGCTACTTAATTTTCTAGCAGCTTACTTTTGTGTGTGTGTGTCTGGGTGTGTGTGCATTTGTGTGTGTGTGTGTGTGTGTGTGCGCGCGCGTATGTGTGTGTCTGTGTGTGCATTTGTGTGTGTGTCTGTGTGTGTGTACCTGTGTGTGTGTCTGCGTGTGCATTTGTGTGTGTGTGTCTGTCTGTGTGTGTGTACCTGTGTGTGTGTCTGCGTGTGCATTTGTGTGTGTGTGTCTGTGTGTGTGCGTGAATCTGTGTGTATGTGCGTTTGTGTGTGTGCGTGAATCTGTGTGTGTGTGTGCGTTTGTGTGTGTGTCTGTGTGTGTGTATGTCTGTGTGTGCATTTGTGTGTGTGTGTCTGTGTGTGTGTCTGTGTGTCTGCGTGTGTGTCTGTGTGTCTGTGTCTGTGTCTGTGTCTGTGTGTGTGCGTCTGTCTGTGTGTATGTTTGTCTGTGGGTGTGTGTTTGTGTGTGTGTTTGTGTGTATGTGTGTCTGTCTGTGTGTCTGTGTGTTTGTGTGTGTGTGTGTGTCTGTGTGTGCGTGTGTTATACAGGTGTCGTTTATCTGTCTATCTCCCTGCATGTGTGATGTGTCTGCCTCTGATTGCAGTGTTTATTATCTGTGCATCATTTGTGTATTTTGTGCTCCTTATCCATTTGCGTGTGCTGTCTGGCTGTTTGCGAATTATTGATCCAGGGCACGCGTCTTCACTCTGCTGGTGTACGGGTCACCTGACACCTGTGTTGTTCGGATGTGCGTGTGGTAAGGTTTGTTTCCCAGGCTGGTGTTTTTCTGTAGTGTGTGTTGTTTATCTGCCTGTTGTTTAAGTGTCTGTTGATCTTCCTGTTTGTATGTCTGTTGCATATTTGTGCATTGCTTGTTGAGCTATCTGTCTGCCTGTAGTTTGTCTGCCTGATTCCTATCATCCCATGTATGTCTTTGCCTCTTGCCTGTGTATTTTTTAAAATCTGGCTGTTGTTTGTCTGCACAATAGTTATCTTCCTGGGCATGATTTGGAGACACCGGTGTTGAACTGGGCTGGACCAAGTTAAAACTCAGAGCTGAAAATGTGTTGCTGGTTAAAGCGCAGCAGGTCAGGCAGCATCCAAGGAACAGGAGATTCGACGTTGCGGGCACAAGCCCTTCATCAGGAAACATCCTGATGAAGGGCTTGTGCCCAAAACGTCGAATTTCCTGTTCCTTGGGTGCTGCCTGACCTGCTGTGCTTTAACCAGCAACACATTTTCAGCTCTGATCTCCAGCATCTGCAGACCTCACTTTTTACTCAAGTTAAAACTCACACAACACCAGGTTAATTTGGAAGCACTAGCTTTCGGAGCGCTGCTCCTTCACCAGGTGGTTGTGGAGGTTCAGATCCTAGATGAGATTGTGGAGTCTGGATCTTAGAACCACCCGATGACAGAGCAGCACCAGGGCTTCCAAATAAACCTGTTGGACGATAACCTGGCATCGCGTGACTTTATTTTCAACTTTATCTTCCGGGGACCGTTCTCCCTCGCCAATGTACTGTTTCTCAGAGTGCTGCGTGCCTGTTCATTGTGCCTCTGCCTGTGTGCTGTTTATCTGTTGGTTGTCAGTTTGCCTGTTGCTACCTGTCGTTTATCTTGCCCTCCTGTCCCTTCTCTGTTGCTTCTCTGCCCTTGCAGTTTATTGTCTCTTGGTGACCTCTTCCTCACCTGTCCAGTGGCTACCTTACCTGTCCTGTGGCTACCTTACCTGCCCTGTGGCTACCTCACCTGTCCTGTGGCTACCTCACCTGTCCTGTGCCTGCCTTACCTGTCCTGTGGCTACCTTACTTGCCCTGTGGCTACCTTACCTGCCCTGTGGCTGCCTTACCTGTCCTGTGGCTACCTCACCTGTCCTGTGGCTACCTCACCTGTCCTGTGGCTGCCTTACCTGTCCTGTGGCTACCTCACCTGCCCTGTGGCTACCTTACCTGCCCTGTGCCTGCCTTACCTGCCCTGTGGCTACCTCACCTGTCCTGTGGCTACCTTACCTGCCCTGTGGCTACCTTGCCTGTCCTGTGGCTACCTTACCTGTCCTGTGGCTACCTCACCTGTCCTGTGGCTACCTTACCTGCCCTGTGCCTGCCTTACCTGCCCTGTGGCTACCTTACTTGCCCTGTGGCTACCTTACCTGTCCTGTGGCTACCTCACCTGTCCTGTGGCCACCTTACCTGCCCTGTGGCTACCTTACCTGCCCTGTGCCTGCCTTACCTGCCCTGTGGCTACCTTACTTGCCCTGTGGCTACCTTACCTGTCCTGTGGCTACCTCACCTGCCCTGTGGCTACCTTACCTGCCCTGTGGCTACCTCACCTGTCCTGTGGCTACCTCACCTGTCCTGTGGCTACCTTACCTGTCCTGTGCCTGCCTCACCTGTCCTGTGGCTGCCTTACCTGTTTTGTGGCTACCTTACCTGTCCTGTGGCTACCTTACCTGCCCTGTGGCTACCTTACCTGCCTACCTTGTGTAACTGCGGGCCGTTCTGGGGGTGGGGGTGTTCATGTCTTGAACAGGGAGAGAGGGATGGAGGGGAGTCGGAGATCTGGCAAATCACGTGCAGGGAACAAACTGGGTGATTCTGCCGGTAGCTGGGTCCTCTGTCACTTTCCGAATTAAGGGCGGCGGGGGGAGAGGGCAGGTCAGTAGAGCTGAAATGATAAAGTTGAATGGTGGAGCGGGAGTTCGATGGGCCGAGTGGCCTTACGTGCACTCACTTTCCGCTCTCCATCCAATCCGTGACTTGGCCTACGCGAGTCAATTGCCTTTTTTTTTGTTCTGTGTATATTTCTTTGTCTCTTTCCTCCCTCCCCCTGCATCGATAGCACAGCTATCCCTGGAACTATTCGGCTGTGTGAGGGGAACTTTCAATTCACTCTTGTCACAGCTTCACCCTTTGCAACTGCGATTTCGCTCCTGTGGGGTTGGCGACCTGTTGGTCTCTCTCTCTCTCTCACCTGAGATCTGACAACCAATCCAACTCAGAGTGCTCCTGAATCTGTGTTTTCGGTTTGGAGGATTTTTTCTGCTGTCGTTTAAAAGGCGTTCTGTCCCCCCCCCCCCCCACCAAAAAAGTCAAGTCACTACAGTGTCCCTGTGTCCAAATCAATTAAAATTTAGATTACAGTGTGGCGGAGAGTAAATATTAAAGCAGGAGGGCTTTGCTAATTCAAACCATTGATCAGCCAGGATGAGTGCAATAAATTATTTTGACAAGAACCGTTCCTGGACTCGGCAGCTTCTATCTCTTCAATCGATTTTCACACCACCACTTTAGTTGAAGCCAGCAGCAGTGAGGAGAGAGAGAGAGAGAGAGAGATAAAGAGAGGGGAGATACAGAGAGACACAGAGGGAGAACAAAGTCAATCCAGAGAGAGAGAGACAGGAAGATAATTAAGGGCAAGGGGAGGAAAGGAAGGAATGGGGAGGTGAGAGAGAGAGAGAGAGACAGAAAGAGATAGAGAGCACAATGATAAACAAGAGAGTGTGTTAGAGAAGAGAGACGGGGAAAGCGTGAGTTAAAGCGCACAATGACATGTGTGGGTTCCAGGAGAGAGACAGTGAGAGAGACAGAAAAGGGTAGAGAGGGTACAATGATAAATTGAGGAGGTTTTAGAGGAGAGAGAGGCCTAGACAGAATGAGAGAGACAGAACAGGTTAGAGGACAGAATGTGAGAGAGAGAGAGAGAAGGGCACAATGATAAATAGTGGGGATGTTAGAGGAGAGAGAGAGGGAGAGATAGAGAGGCCACAATGATAAATAGAGAGGGTGTTGGAGGAGAGAGAGGCCTAGACAGAGTGAGAGAGACAGAATGGGTTAGAGGACACAATGATAGAGAGAGTGTGTTACAGGAGAGAGAGAGAGAGAGAGAAGGGCACAATGATAAACAGAGAGGGTGTTGGAGGAGAGTGAGAGGCCTAGACAGAATGAGAGAGACAGAACAGGTTAGAGGGCAGAATGAAAGAGAGAGAGAGATGTAGAGGGTTAGAGGAGCAAGAGAGACAGAGGTAGAGAGAGTACAATGAAAGCGAGGGTGTTGGTGGAGAGAGAGAGAGAGAAAGAGGGAGGGAGAGAGGCCTAGACAAAGTGAGAGAGACAGAACAGGTTAGACGGCACAATGACAGAGAGAGAGAGAGAGAGAGAGAAAGAGGTAGAGAGGGCGCAATGATAAATAGTGGGGGTGTTAGAGGAGAGAGAGGCCTAGACAGACCGAGAGAGACAGAACAGGTTAGAGGACACAATGATAGAGAGAGTGTGTTACAGGAGAGAGAGGGAGAGAGGTAGAGAGGGTACAATGTTAGAGGAGAGGGAGGGAAGGAGAGAGACATAAAGCAAGTGAGAAGGCACATTTTAGGGGAAACAGGGAGAGCGAGAGAGAGACAGCAGACATACAAAAAGAGGGAGGGAGGTAGAAAGAGAAGGCACAATGACAGAAACAAAGGAGACAGAGAGTGTTAGAGGAAAGGGAGGGAGGGCGAGAGATAGAATGAAATAAAGAAGGCATAAAGATGGACAGAAGAGAGAAAGAAAGTGTTGGGGGGAGAGAAGGAGATAGAGAGACAGTGCCAGAGAGAAAGAGATAAGAGAGAAAAAGAAAGTATGCAACAAACAGCGAGTGATTGATAAGGCTAGGGAAGAGAGGGAGAGAGAGACAGAGAAAGAGGAGGTGAAGTGAGAGTGATCGAAAGAGGAGACAGAGACCTGGGCTCCTGCACTTGCTGCTGTCCTCACCAAGCTGTTCCAGTTCAGTTCCAACCCTGGCATCTACCCGGGCAGAGTGGAAAATTGCCCGGGTATGTCCTGTCCATGAAAAGCAGGGCCAATCCAGCCCGGCCAGTTACCGCCCCATCAGTCTACACTCGGTCATCGGGGAGTGATGGATGGTGACATTAACAGGGCTATCAAACAGCACCCACTCAGCAATAACCTGCTCAGTGACGCCCAGTTTGGGGTCCCCCAGGGTCACTCGGCTCCTGACCTCATTACAGCCTTGGCTCAACCATGGACAAAAGAGCCGAATTCCAGAGGGGGAGGGGAGAGGGACAACCCTTGGCATCAAGGCTGCATTCGGCAGAGTGTGGCAGCACAGAGCCCTGGCCAAACTGGGACCAGTGGGTATCGGGGGCACACTCTCTGCTGGTTGGGAGTTATACCGGGCACACAGAGGGAGGTGGTTGGTGGAGGGTCAGTCACCTCAGCTCCAGACCATCTCTGCAGGAGCTCCCTCAGGGGAGTGTCCCCGGCCCAACCATCTCCAACTGCTTCAGCAGTGACCTTCCATCCATCATAGGGTCAGAGGCGGGGATGGTCACTGAGGATTACCCAGCGTTCAGCCCCATTCCCCATGACTCAGATACTGAAGCAGTCTGGGTCCAAATGCAACAAGATCCGGGCACTCTCCAGGCCTGGGCTGACAAGGGACAGATTACAGTCACACCACACCAAGGCCAGGCTGTGGCTGTACCAATCAGAGATATCTAACTATGGTTCCCTTGACATTCAATGGCGTTACCATCACTGAATTCCCCACTGCCAACATCCTGAGGCATTACCATTAAGAGAGAATCTAACCATCGCCCCCTTGACGTTCAATGGCGTTACCATCACTGAATTCCCCACTGCCAACATCCTGAGGCATTACCATTAAGAGAGAATCTAACCATCGCCCCCTTGACGTTCAATGGCATTACCATCACTGAACCCCCCAGCATCACCATCCTGGGGAATATCATTAACCAGAAACTCAGCTGGACCCGGTACAGAAACCCAGCGGCTTCAAGAGCAGGTCAGAGGCTGGTAATCCTGCAGCGAGTGACTCCCCTCCTGACCCTCCCCCAAAGCCTGTCCCACCATCTACCCGGCACAAGGCAGGAGGGTGAGGGAATACTCCCCACTTGCCCCTGGATGGGGGACAGCTCCAACAACACTCAGGAAGCTCGACACCATCCAGGGACAAAGCAGCCCCTGTTGGATTGACCCCACACCCACAAACATCCCCCACCGACGCTCATGAGCAGCAGTGTGTACCATCTGCAACGTGCACTGCAGAAATTCGCCCAAGATCCTGAGACAGCACCTTCCAAATGTACAGCCACTTCCAACTAGAAGGATAAAGGCAGCAGGTACATGGGAACACCAGCCCCCTGCAGGTTCCCCTCCACTCCCCTGACGTGGAAATGCATTGCTGTTCCTTCAGTGTGCCTGGGTCTGCATCCTGACAATGCTACATGTGTCCCAACACCATATGAGCTGCAGTGCCTCCTGCAGGACAGTCAGGGACTGGCAATAAATGCTCGTCCATCCAGCAACGCTCACATCCATTGAGAAAAAAAGATAAACAGAGATCAAAGAGCAGGAGGAGACCGTGATGGAGTGAGAGGAGCAGAAGAGAGGACTCAATGACGGACAGAACGAAAGGGGGAGAAAGAAAGAGAGGAGTGTAAAAAGACAGCTCGCACAAACATTCAGAGAAGACAGAGGAAAATAAGAAGAGTCGCAGATGGATAACGTGACAGAGGGAGAGGGAGAAAGGGGAGCTACAAAGGAAGGGAAGTGGGGGTTAAAGAGAGTTGCAGAAAGACGGTAAAGTGAGGTTGGGAACAGAGAGTCGGAAATAGAGTAAAAGATGTAAACAGAACTCCAGGAGAGATCCAAGAGAAGCACAAACAAATAGAGAGGGTGCGGGAGGGGGGGAGGTGATAGAAAAACAGAGGGCTAAAAGGCCAGAGAGAGAACGTTAGCGGGAGGGATGGAATAAGTCTTAGAGACAGATAGGGCACAGAGAGAGAAAGATCGAGAGGAGAGTGAGACATAGATTGGAGTGAGGGAGAATAGAGGGGGGGAGAGAGAGAGAGAGAGAGAACGAAAGAGTTAGGAGTGAGGGGAAACAGAACGAAACAGAGAGTGATGGAGAAATCGATGAAGACAGACAAAGAGTTATGCAGTGCTGAAAAGATAGAGATGCAATTGATGGGGAAAAGGCCAAAAAGGACTGCGTGTGGGAGTGTGGCAAATGAACAGATAGTCATGGGGATTGGAAGGCAGGGGGCTGATCGAGGTGATATCCCAAGGGAAGCTTTAGGCAGCTGACAGTTTGGACTAATAGCGCATGTGCTCCCCTGCTGGTTATCTAACACATCGAGAGCTGAGGGATCGATAGGAACAGCATCCTCCGATCTCAGCAGCACTTTCTCTGGGCACTGAGAGCTCCGAACAGAACAGCTCGGAGCGGAATTAACGCCAGGCGCAGTGGGAGAGCACACAGTGAAAGGGAGTCCCGGATAACCGTCACCGGGACGGTGGACACGGAGTCCCAAATAGCCATCACCGGGGCGGATTACACAGAGTCCCGGATAACTGTCACCGGGTCAGTGTACACGGAGTCCCGGATAACCGTCACCGGGTCGGTGTACACGGAGTCCCGGATAAATGTCACCGGGGCGGATTACACAGAGTCCCGGATAACTGTCACCGGGTCAGTGTACACGGAGTCCCGGATAACCGTCACCGGGACGGTGTACACGGAGTCCCAAATAGCCATCACCGGGGCGGATTACACAGAGTCCCGGATAACTGTCACCGGGACAGTGTACACGGAGTCCCAGATAACCGTCACCGGGACGGTGTACACGGAGTCCCAGATAACCGTCACCGGGACGGTGTACACGGAGTCCCAGATAACCATCACCGGGTCAGTGTACACGGAGTCCCGGATAACCGTCACCGGGTCAGTGTACACGGAGTCCCGGATAACCGTCACCAGGACGGTGTACACGGAGTGCCAGATAACCGTCACCGGGTCAGTGTACACGGAGTCCCGGATAACCGTCACCGGGTCAGTGTACACGGAGTCCCGGATAACCGTCACCGGGACGGTGTACACGGAGTCCCAAATAGCCATCACCGGGGCGGATTACACAGAGTCCCGGATAACTGTCACCGGGACGGTGTACACGGAGTCCCAGATAACCGTCACCGGGACGGTGTACACGGAGTCCCAGATAACCGTCACCGGGACAGTGTACACGGAGTCCCAGATAACCGTCACCGGGACGGTGTACACGGAGTCCCGGATAACCGTCACCGGGATGGTGGACACGGAGTCCCAAATAGCCATCACCGGGGCGGATTACACAGAGTCCCGGATAACTGTCACCGGGACAGTGTACACGGAGTCCCAGATAACCGTCACCGGGACAGTGTACACGGAGTCCCAGATAACCGTCACCGGGACGGTGCACACGGAGTCCCGGATAACCGTCACCGGGATGGTGTACACAGAGTCCCAGATAACCGTCACCAGGACGGTGTACACGCAGTCCCGGATAACTATCACCGGGACAGTGTACATGGAGTCCCGGATAACCGTCACCGGGATGGTGTACACGGAGTCCCGGATAACTATCACCGGGACGGTGTACACGGAGTCCCGGATAACTATCACCGGGACGGTGTACACGGAGTCCCAGATAACCATCACCGGGACAGATTACACAGAGTCCCGGATAACCGTCACCGGGATGGTGTACACGGAGTCCCGGATAACCATCACCGGGATGGTGTACACGGAGTCCCGGATAACCATCACCGGGATGGTGTACACGCAGTCCCGGATAACCATCACCGGGACGGTGTACTCGGAGTCCCGAATTACTGTCACCGGGACGGTGTACACGCAGTCCTGGATAACCGTCACCAGGATGATGTACACAGAGTCACAGATAACCATCACCGGGACAATGTACGGAGTCCCGGATAACCGTCACCAGGGCAGTGTACATGGAGTCATGGATAACCATCACCGGGACAGTGTACACAGAGTCCGGGCTAACCATCACCGGGACGGTCTATAAAGAGTCCCGGATAAGGGTCACCGGGATGGTGTACACGGAGTCCCGGATAACCGTCACCGGGATAGTGCACACGGAGTCTTGGATAACCATCACCAGGAAGGTACACGGGGAACCCCGGATAGCCGTCACCAGGACAGTGTACATGGAGTCTAGGATAAGGGTCACCGGTGTCCCTGATAACTGGAACACTGTTCACGGAGGTTCCTGATAACTGGGACAGAGTGCACGGGGGTTGTTGAAAACTGGGACAGTGTGCACAAGGGTCTCTGATAACTGGGATAGTGTTCACGGGGGTCCCAGATAACTGGGACAGTGTAGACGGGGGTTCCTGATAACTGGGATAGTATGCACAGGGGTCCCTGATAATTGGGACAGCGGACACGCGGGACCCTGATAACTGGGTCAGTATACACAGGGGTTCCTGATAATTGGGACAGTGTGCACAGTGGGCCACGATAACTGGGTCAGTGTAAACAGGGTCCCTGATAACTGGAAAAGTGTGCACGCGAGTTCCTGATAACTGGGACAGTGTGCATGCGGGGTCCTGATAACTGGGACTGTGTACACGGGGGACCCTGATAACTAGGACAGTGTGAACGCGAGTTCCTGATAAGAGGGACAGTGTACATGTGGTTCCTGATAACTGGGACAGTGTGCACGGAGGTTCCTGATAACTGGATCAGTATACACAGGGGTTCCTGATAACTCGGACAGCATACACGGTGGGGTCCCTGATAACTGGATCGGTATACACAGGGGTTCCTGATACCTGGGATAGTGTGCACGCTGGTTCCTGATAACTTGGACAGTGTGCACAGGAGTCCCTGATAACTGGGACAGTGTGCATGCGGGTTCCTGATAACTGGGACAGTGTACACGGGGCTCCCTCATAACTGGGATAGTGTCCACAGGAGTTCCTGATAACTGGGACAGTGTGCACGGGGCTCCCTGATAATTGGGACAGTGTACGCAGGGGTTCCTGATAACTGGGTCAGTGTTCACAGGGGTTCCTGATAACTGGGACAGTGTACACAGGGCTCCCTGATAACTGGGACAGTGTTCACAGGGGTTCCTGATAACTGGGACAGTGCACACGGCTGTTCCTGATAACTGGGACAGTGTACACGGGGGACCCTGATAACTGGGACAGTGTACAGGTGGGACCCAGCTAACTGGGACAGCGTACATGGGGGTTCCTGATAAATTGGACAGTGTACACAGGGGACCCTGATAACTGGGACAGTGTACATGGGGGTTCCTGATAAATGGGACAGTGTACACGGGTTCCTGATAACTGGGACAGCCTCCACAGGGGTTCCTGATAACTGGGACAGTGTGCACGGGGCTCCCTGATAACTGGGACTGTGTACACGGGGGACCCTGATAAGTGGGACAATGTGCACGCGGGTTCCTGATAACTGGGACAGTGTGCACGCGGGTTCCTGATAACTGGGACAGTGTACACGTGGGACCAAGCTAACTGGGACAGCGTACATGGGGGTTCCTGATAAATTGGACAGTGTACACAGGGCTCCCTGATAACTGGGACAGTGTTCACAGGGCTCCCTGATAACTGGGACAGTGTACACAGGGCTCCCTGATAACTGGGACAGTGTTCACAGGGGATCCTGATAACTGGGACAGTGTTCACGTGGGTTCCTGATAACTGGGACAGTGTACACGGGGATTCCTGATAACTGGGACAGTGTACACGGGGATTCCTGATAACTGGGACAGTGTACATGGGGGTTCCTGATAACTGGGACAGTGTACACAGGGCTCCCTGATAACTGGGACAGTGTTCACAGGGGATCCTGATAACTGGGAGAGTGTACACGTGGGTTCCTGATAACTGGGACAGTGTACACGGGGATTCCTGATAACTGGGACAGTGTACATGGGGGTTCCTGATAATTGGGACAGTGTACACGGGGGTCCATGATAACTGGGACTGTGTACACAGGGGGTTCCTGATAATTGGGACAGCACACACAGGGGTCCCTGATAACTGGGACAGTGTTCACAGGGGATCCTGATAACTGGGACAGTGTACACGGGGGACCCTGATAACTGGGACAGTGTGCACACGGGTTCCTGATAACTGGGACAGCGTACATGGGGGTTCCTGATAATTGGGACAGTGTACACGGGGGACCCTGATAACTGGGAAAGTGTACCAGGGGATCCTCATAACTGGGACAGTGTACACGGGGGACCCTGATAACTGGGACAGTGTACACGGGGGACCCTGATAACTGGGACAGCGTACATGGGGGTTCCTGATAAATGGGACAGTGTACACGGAGGTTCCTGATAACTGGATCAGTATATACAGGGGTTCCTGATAACTCGGACAGCATACACGGTGGGGTCATTGCTAACTGGGTCGGTATACACAGGGGTTCCTGATAACTGGGACAGTGTGCACGCGGGTTCCTGATAAGAGGGACAGTGTACACGGGGGTTCCTGATAACTGGGACAGTGTGCACAGGGGTTCCTGATAACTGGGACAGTGTTCACAGGGGCTCCTGATAACCGGGACAGTGCGCACAGGGGATCCTGATAACTGGGACAGTGTCCACAGGGGTTCCTGATAACTTGGACAGTGTACACGTGGGTTCCTGATAACTGGGACAGTGTGCACAGGGGGTACCTGATAACTGGATCAGTATATACAGGGGTTCCTTATACCTGGGACAGCGTACACGGTGGGGACCCTGATAACTGGGACAGTGTGCACGCGGTTTCCTGATAACTGGGACAGTGTGCACAGGAGTCCCTGATAAATGGGACAGTGTGCACAGGGGATCCTGATAACTGGGACAGTGTACACAGGGGGTTCCTGATAACTGGGACATTGTGCACAGGGGTTCCTGATAACTGGGTCAGTATACGCAGGGGTTCCTGATATCTGGGACTGTGTGCACGCAGTTTCCTGATAACTGGGACAGTGTGCACAGGAGTCCCTGATAAATGGGACAGTGTGCACAGGGGATCCTGATAACTGGGACAGTGTACACGGGGCTCCCTGACAACTGGGACAGTGTTCACAGGGGTCCCTGATAACTGGGACAGTGTACACGGCGGCCCCTGATAACTTGGACAGAGCGCACAGGAGTTCCTGATAACTGGGACATTGTACATGGGGGACCCTGATAACTGGGACAGTGTGCCCATGGGTTCCTGATAACTGGGACAGTGTGCACACGGGTTCCTGATAACTGGGACAGCGTACATGGGGGTTCCTGATAATTGGGACAGTGTACACGGGGGACCCTGATAACTGGGACAGTGCGCACAGGGGTTCCTGATAACTGGGACAGTGTACATGGGGGACCCTGATAACTGGGACAGTTTGCACACGGGTTCCTGATAACTGGGACAGCGTACATGGGGGTTCCTGATAATTGGTGCAGTGTACACGGGGGACCCTGATAACTGGGACAGTGTTCACAGGGGTTCCTGATAACTGGGACAGTGTACACGGGGGACCCTGATAACTGGGACAGTGTACTCGGGGGACCCTGATAACTGGGACAGTGTACATGGGAGTCGCTGATAACTGGGACAGCGTACATGGGGGTTCCTGATAAATGGGACAGTGTACACGGAGGTTCCTGATAACTGGATCAGTATGTACAGGGGTTCCTGATAACTCGGACTGCGTACACGGTGGGGTTATTGCTAACTGGGTCGGTATACACAGGGGTTCCTGATAACTGGGACAGTGTTCACATGGGTTCCTGATAACTGGGATAGTGTTCACAGGGGGTTCCTGATAACTGGGACAGTGTGCACAGGGGTTCCTGATAACTGGGACAGTGTACACAGGGGTTCCTGATAACTGGGACAGTGTTCACAGGGGTTCCTGATAACTGGCACAGTGTACACGTGGGACCCAGCTAACTGGGGCAGCGTACATGGGGGTTCCTGATAACTGGGACAGTGTGCACAGGGGGTTCCTGATATTTGGGACAGCGTACACAGGAGTTCCTGATAACTGGGACAGTGTAAACAGGGGGTTTCTGATAACTTGGACAGTGTGCACAGGAGTCCATGATAACTGGGACAGCATACACAGGGGATCCTGATAACTGGGATAGTGTTCACAGGGGTTCCTGATAACTGGGACAGTGTGCACGCGGGTTCCTGATAACTGGGACAGTGTACACGGGGCTCCCTCATAACTGGGATAGTGTTCACAGGGGTTACTAATAACTGGGAAAGTGTGCACGCGGGTTCCTGATAACTGGGACAGTGTACACGTGGGACCCAGCTAACTGGGACAGCGTACATGGGGGTTCCTGAGAACTGGGACAGTGTTCACAGGGGCTTCCTGATAACTGGGACAGTGTGCACGGGGCTCCCTGGTAACTGGGACAGTGTACACGGGGGACCTGGTAAGTGGGACAATGTGCACGCGTGTTCCTGATAACTGGGACAGTGTGCACGCGGTTTCCTGATAACTGGGACAGTGTGCACAGGAGTCCCTGATAAATGGGACAGTGTGCACAGGGGATCCTGATAACTGGGACAGTGTACACGGGGCTCCCTCATAACTGGGATAGTGTTCACAGGGGTTCCTAATAACTTGGACAGTGTGCATGCGGGTTCCTGATAACTGGGACAGTGTACACAGGGGGTTCCTGATAACTGGGACATTGTGCACAGGGGTTCCTGATAACTGGGTCAGTATACGCAGGGGTTCCTGATATCTGGGACTGTGTGCACGCAGTTTCCTGATAACTGGGACAGTGTGCACAGGAGTCCCTGATAAATGGGACAGTGTGCACAGGGGATCCTGATAGCTGGGACAGTGTACACGGGACTCCCTGACAACTGGGACAGTGTTCACAGGGGTCCCTGATAACTGGGACAGTGTACACGGCGGCCCCTGATAACTTGGACAGAGCGCACAGGAGTTCCTGATAACTGGGACATTG
Organism: Hemiscyllium ocellatum; assembly: GCF_020745735.1. Lineage (NCBI taxonomy): Eukaryota > Metazoa > Chordata > Chondrichthyes > Orectolobiformes > Hemiscylliidae > Hemiscyllium > Hemiscyllium ocellatum. The sequence continues at coordinate 22,046,713 of NC_083438.1, forward strand.
TACATGGGGGACCCTGATAACTGGGACAGTGTGCCCATGGGTTCCTGATAACTGGGACAGTGTGCACACGGGTTCCTGATAACTGGGACAGCGTACATGGGGGTTCCTGATAATTGGGACAGTGTACACGGGGGACCCTGATAACTGGGACAGTGCGCACAGGGGTTCCTGATAACTGGGACAGTGTACATGGGGGACCCTGATAACTGGGACAGTTTGCACACGGGTTCCTGATAACTGGGACAGCGTACATGGGGGTTCCTGATAATTGGGACAGTGTACACGGGGGACCCTGATAACTGGGACAGTGTTCACAGGGGTTCCTGATAACTGGGACAGTGTACACGGGGGACCCTGATAACTGGGACAGTGTACTCGGGGGACCCTGATAACTGGGACAGTGTACATGGGAGTCACTGATAACTGGGACAGCGTACATGGGGGTTCCTGATAAATGGGACAGTGTACACGGAGGTTCCTGATAACTGGATCAGTATATACAGGGGTTCCTGATAACTCGGACTGCGTACACGGTGGGGTTATTGCTAACTGGGTCGGTATACACAGGGGTTCCTGATAACTGGGACAGTGTTCACATGGGTTCCTGATAACTGGGATAGTGTTCACAGGGGTTCCTGATAACTGGGACAGTGTGCACAGGGGTTCCTGATAACTGGGACAGTGTACACAGGGGTTCCTGATAACTGGCACAGTGTACACGTGGGACCCAGCTAACTGGGACAGCGTACATGGGGGTTCCTGATAACTGTGACAGTGTGCACAGGGGTTCCTGATAACTGGGACAGTGTGCACGGGGCTCGCTGATAATTGGGACAGTGTGCACAGGGGGTTCCTGATAACTGGGACAGTGTGCACAGGGGGTTCCTGATAATTGGGACAGTGTAAACAGGGGGTTTCTGATAACTTGGACAGTGTGCACAGGAGTCCATGATAACTGGGACAGCATACACAGGGGATCCTGATAACTGGGATAGTGTTCACGGGGGTTCCTGATAACTGGGACAGTGTGCACGCGGGTTCCTGATAACTGGGACAGTGTACACGGGGCTCCCTCATAACTGGGATAGTGTTCACAGGGGTTCCTAATAACTTGGACAGTGTGCATGCGGGTTCCTGATAACTGGGACAGTGTACACAGGGGTCGCTGATAACTGGGACAGTGTACACAGGGGTCGCTGATAACTGGGACAGTGTACACAGGGGGTTCCTGATAACTGGGACATTGTGCACAGGGGTTCCTGATAACTGGGACAGTGTGCACAGGAGTCCCTGATAAATGGGACAGTGTGCACAGGGGATCCTGATAACTGGGACAGTGTACACGGGGCTCCCTGACAACTGGGACAGTGTTCACAGGGGTCCCTGATAACTGGGACAGTGTTCACAGGGGATCCTGATAACTGGGACAGTGTTCACAGGGGTCCCTGATAACTGGGACAGTGTACATGGGAGTCGCTGATAACTGGGACAGCGTACATGGGGGTTCCTGATAAATGGGACAGTGTACACGGAGGTTCCTGATAACTGGATCAGTATGTACAGGGGTTCCTGATAACTCGGACTGCGTACACGGTGGGGTTATTGCTAACTGGGTCGGTATACACAGGGGTTCCTGATAACTGGGACAGTGTTCACGGGGGACCCTGATAACTGGGATTGTGTTCACAGGGGGTTCCTGATAACTGGGACAGTGTGCACAGGGGTTCCTGATAACTGGGACAGTGTACACAGGGGTTCCTGATAACTGGGACAGTGTTCACAGGGGTTCCTGATAACTGGCACAGTGTACACGTGGGACCCAGCTAACTGGGGCAGCGTACATGGGGGTTCCTGATAACTGGGACAGTGTGCACAGGGGGTTCCTGATATTTGGGACAGCGTACACAGGAGTTCCTGATAACTGGGACAGTGTAAACAGGGGGTTTCTGATAACTTGGACAGTGTGCACAGGAGTCCATGATAACTGGGACAGCATACACAGGGGATCCTGATAACTGGGATAGTGTTCACAGGGGTTCCTGATAACTGGGACAGTGTGCACGCGGGTTCCTGATAACTGGGACAGTGTACACGGGGCTCCCTCATAACTGGGATAGTGTTCACAGGGGTTACTAATAACTGGGAAAGTGTGCACGCGGGTTCCTGATAACTGGGACAGTGTACACGTGGGACCCAGCTAACTGGGACAGCGTACATGGGGGTTCCTGAGAACTGGGACAGTGTTCACAGGGGCTTCCTGATAACTGGGACAGCGTACATGGGGGTTCCTGATAAATGGGACAGTGCACACGGGTTCCTGATAACTGGGACAGTGTGCACGGGGCTCCCTGGTAACTGGGACAGTGTACACGGGGGACCTGGTAAGTGGGACAATGTGCACGCGTGTTCCTGATAACTGGGACAGTGTGCACGCGGTTTCCTGATAACTGGGACAGTGTGCACAGGAGTCCCTGATAAATGGGACAGTGTGCACAGGGGATCCTGATAACTGGGACAGTGTACACGGGGCTCCCTCATAACTGGGATAGTGTTCACAGGGGTTCCTAATAACTTGGACAGTGTGCATGCGGGTTCCTGATAACTGGGACAGTGTACACAGGGGGTTCCTGATAACTGGGACATTGTGCACAGGGGTTCCTGATAACTGGGTCAGTATACGCAGGGGTTCCTGATATCTGGGACTGTGTGCACGCAGTTTCCTGATAACTGGGACAGTGTGCACAGGAGTCCCTGATAAATGGGACAGTGTGCACAGGGGATCCTGATAGCTGGGACAGTGTACACGGGACTCCCTGACAACTGGGACAGTGTTCACAGGGGTCCCTGATAACTGGGACAGTGTACACGGCGGCCCCTGATAACTTGGACAGAGCGCACAGGAGTTCCTGATAACTGGGACATTGTACATGGGGGACCCTGATAACTGGGACAGTGTGCCCATGGGTTCCTGATAACTGGGACAGTGTGCACACGGGTTCCTGATAACTGGGACAGCGTACATGGGGGTTCCTGATAATTGGGACAGTGTACACGGGGGACCCTGATAACTGGGACAGTGCGCACAGGGGTTCCTGATAACTGGGACAGTGTACATGGGGGACCCTGATAACTGGGACAGTTTGCACACGGGTTCCTGATAACTGGGACAGCGTACATGGGGGTTCCTGATAATTGGGACAGTGTACACGGGGGACCCTGATAACTGGGACAGTGTTCACAGGGGTTCCTGATAACTGGGACAGTGTACACGGGGGACCCTGATAACTGGGACAGTGTACTCGGGGGACCCTGATAACTGGGACAGTGTACATGGGAGTCACTGATAACTGGGACAGCGTACATGGGGGTTCCTGATAAATGGGACAGTGTACACGGAGGTTCCTGATAACTGGATCAGTATATACAGGGGTTCCTGATAACTCGGACTGCGTACACGGTGGGGTTATTGCTAACTGGGTCGGTATACACAGGGGTTCCTGATAACTGGGACAGTGTTCACATGGGTTCCTGATAACTGGGATAGTGTTCACAGGGGTTCCTGATAACTGGGACAGTGTGCACAGGGGTTCCTGATAACTGGGACAGTGTACACAGGGGTTCCTGATAACTGGCACAGTGTACACGTGGGACCCAGCTAACTGGGACAGCGTACATGGGGGTTCCTGATAACTGTGACAGTGTGCACAGGGGTTCCTGATAACTGGGACAGTGTGCACGGGGCTCGCTGATAATTGGGACAGTGTGCACAGGGGGTTCCTGATAACTGGGACAGTGTGCACAGGGGGTTCCTGATAATTGGGACAGTGTAAACAGGGGGTTTCTGATAACTTGGACAGTGTGCACAGGAGTCCATGATAACTGGGACAGCATACACAGGGGATCCTGATAACTGGGATAGTGTTCACGGGGGTTCCTGATAACTGGGACAGTGTGCACGCGGGTTCCTGATAACTGGGACAGTGTACACGGGGCTCCCTCATAACTGGGATAGTGTTCACAGGGGTTCCTAATAACTTGGACAGTGTGCATGCGGGTTCCTGATAACTGGGACAGTGTACACAGGGGTCGCTGATAACTGGGACAGTGTACACAGGGGTCGCTGATAACTGGGACAGTGTACACAGGGGGTTCCTGATAACTGGGACATTGTGCACAGGGGTTCCTGATAACTGGGACAGTGTGCACAGGAGTCCCTGATAAATGGGACAGTGTGCACAGGGGATCCTGATAACTGGGACAGTGTACACGGGGCTCCCTGACAACTGGGACAGTGTTCACAGGGGTCCCTGATAACTGGGACAGTGTTCACAGGGGATCCTGATAACTGGGACAGTGTTCACAGGGGTCCCTGATAACTGGGACAGTGTACACGGGGGTTCCTGATAACTGGGACAGTGTACACGGGGGTTCCTGATAACTGGGACAGTGTGCACGGGGGTTCCTGATAACTGGGACAGCCTCCACAGGGGTTCCTGATAACTGGGACAGTGTACATGGCGGATCCTGATATCTGGGACAGTGTTCACGGGGGACCCTGATAACTGGGACAGCCTCCACAGGGGTTCCTGATAAATGGGACAGTGTTCACGGGGGACCCTGATAACTGGGACAGTGTGCACGGGGCTCCCTGATAACTGGGGCAGCGTGCACGGGGGGCCCTGATAACTGGGACAGTGTGCACAGGGGATCCTGATAACTGGGACAGTGTGCTCAGGGGATCCTGATAACTGGGACAGTGTACACGGGGCTCCCTGACAACTGGGACAGTGTTCACGGGGGTCCCTGATAACTGGGACAGTGTACACGGCGACCCCTGATAACTGGGACAGTGCACATGGCGGATCCTGATAACTGGGACAGTGTTCACGGGGGACCCTGATAACTGGGACAGTTTGCACACGGATTCCTGATAAATGGGACAGTGTTCACGGGGGACCGTGATAACTGGGACGGTGTTCACGAGGGTTCCTGACAACTGGGGCAGTGTTCACAGGGGATCCTGATAACTGGGACAGTGTGCACGGGGCTCGCTAATAATTGGGACAGTGTGCACAGGGGGTTCCTGATAACTGGGACAGTGTGCACAGGGGGTTCCTGATAATTGGGACAGTGTACACAGGATTTCCTGATAACTGGGACAGTGTCAACAGGGGGTTTCTGATAACTTGGACAGTGTGCACAGGAGTCCATGATAACTGGGACAGCATACACAGGGGATCCTGATAACTGGGATAGTGTTCACAGGGGTTCCTGATAACTGGGACAGTGTGCACGCGGGTTCCTGATAACTGGGACAGTGTACACGGGGCTCCCTCATAACTGGGATAGTGTTCACAGGGGTTACTAATAACTGGGAAAGTGTGCACGCGGGTTCCTGATAACTGGGACAGTGTACACGTGGGACCCAGCTAACTGGGACAGCGTACATGGGGGTTCCTGAGAACTGGGACAGTGTTCACAGGGGCTTCCTGATAACTGGGACAGCGTACATGGGGGTTCCTGATAAATGGGACAGTGCACACGGGTTCCTGATAACTGGGACAGTGTGCACGGGGCTCCCTGGTAACTGGGACAGTGTACACGGGGGACCTGATAAGTGGGACAATGTGCACGCGTGTTCCTGATAACTGGGACAGTGTGCACGCGGTTTCCTGATAACTGGGACAGTGTGCACAGGAGTCCCTGATAAATGGGACAGTGTACACAGGGGTCGCTTAAAACTGGGACAGCGTACATGGGGGTTCCTGATAAATGGGAAAGTGTACACTGGGGGACCCTGATAACTGGGACAGTGTACACTGGGGATCCTGATAACTGGGACAGTGTGCACGGGTGTCCCTGATAACTGGGACAGTGTGCACAGGGGTTCCTGATAACTGGGACAGTGTTCACGGGAGACCCTGATAACTGGGACGGTGTTCACGAGGGTTCCTGATAACTGGGACAGTGTGCACAGGGGATCCTGATAACTGGGACAGTGTTCACAGGGGATCCTGATAACTGGGACAGAGTGCTCAGGGGATCCTGATAACTGGAACAGTCTTCACAGGGGATCCTGATAACTGGGACAGTGTTCACAGGGGATCCTGATAACTGGAACAGTGTGCACAGGGGCTTCCTGATAACTGGGACAGCGTACATGGGGGTTCCTGATAAATGGGAAAGTGTACACTGGGGGACCCTGATAACTGGGACAGTGTACACTGGGGATCCTGATAACTGGGACAGTGTGCACGGGTGTCCCTGATAACTGGGACAGTGTGCACAGGAGTTCCTGATAACTGGGACAGTGTTCACAGGGGATCCTGATAACTGGGACAGTGTGCACGCGGTTTCCTGATAACTGGGACAGTGTGCACAGGAGTCCCTGATAACTGGGACAGCGTACACAGGGGACCCTGATAACTGGGACAGTGTACACAGGGGATCCTGATAACTGGGACAGTGTACACAGGGGTTCTTGATAACTGGGACAGTGTGCACAGGGGACCCTGATAACTGGGACAGTGTGCACGTGGTTTCCTGATAACTGGGACAGTGTACACGGGAGTCGCTGATAACTGGGACAGTGTACACGGCGGATCCTGATAACTGGGACAGTGTTCACGGGAGACCCTGATAACTGGGACGGTGTTCACGAGGGTTCCTGATAACTGGGACAGTGTGCACAGGGGATCCTGATAACTGGGACAGTGTTCACAGGGGATCCTGATAACTGGGACAGAGTGCTCAGGGGATCCTGATAACTGGAACAGTCTTCACAGGGGATCCTGATAACTGGGACAGTGTTCACAGGGGATCCTGATAACTGGAACAGTGTGCACAGGGGCTTCCTGATAACTGGGACAGCGTACATGGGGGTTCCTGATAAATGGGACAGTATACACGGAGGTTCCTGATAACTGGATCAGTATATACAGGGGTTCCTGATAACTCGGACAGCGTACACGGTGGGGTCATTGCTAACTGGGTCGGTATACACAGGGGTTCCTGATAACTGGGACAGTGTGCACGCGGGTTCCTGATAAGAGGGACAGTGTACACGGGGGTTCCTGATAACTGGGACAGTGTGCACAGTGGCTTCCTGATAACTGGGACAGCGTACATGTGGGTTCCTGATAAATGGGACAGTGTACACGGGTTCCTGATAACTGGGACAGCCTCCACAGGGGTTCCTGATAACTGGGACAGTATGCACGGGGGGCCCTGATAAGTGGGACAATGTGCACGTGGGTTCCTGATAACTGGGACAGTGTACACGGGGGACCCTGATAACTGGGACAGTGTTCACGGGGGTCCCTGATAACTGGGACAGTGTACATGGCGGACCCTGATAACTGGGACAGTGTACACGGGGCTCCCTGACAACTGGGACAGTGTTCACGGGGGTCCCTGATAACTGGGACAGTGTACATGGCGGATCTTGATAACTGGGACAGTGTTCACGGGGGACCCTAATAGCTGGGACAGTTTGCACACGGATTCCTGATAACTGGGACAGTGTGCCCATGGGATCCTGATAACTGGGACAGTGTGCACACGGGTTCCTGATAACTGGGACAGCGTACATGGGGATTCCTGATTATTGGGACAGTGTACACGGGGGACCCTGATAACTGGGAAAGTGTACACGGGAGTCGCTGATAACTGGGACAGCGTACATGGGGTTCCTGATAATTGGGACAGTGTACACGGCTGTTCCTGATAACTGGGACAGTGTACACGGGGGACCCTGATAATTGGGACAGTGCACACGGCTGTTCCTGATAACTGGGACAGTGTACACGGGGGACCCTGATAACTGGGACAGTGTACATGGGAGTTGCTGATAACTGGGACAGCGAACATGGGGGTTCCTGATAACTGGGGCAGTGTGCACTGGAGTTCCTGATAACTGGGACAGTGTTCACAGGGGTTCCTGATAACTGGGACAGTGCGCACAGGAGGTCCTGATAACTGGGACAGTGTGCATAGGGGTTCCTGATAACTGGGACAGTGTACACGGGGGACCCTGATAACTGGGACAGTGTGCCCATGGGATCCTGATAACTGGGACAGTGTGCACACGGGTTCCTGATAACTGGGACAGCGTACATGAGGGTTCCTGATAATTGGGACAGTGTACACGGGGGACCCTGATAACTGGGAAAGTGTACACGGGAGTCGCTGATAACTGGGACAGCGTACATGGGGTTCCTGATATTTGGGACAGTGTACACGGCTGTTCCTGACAACTGGGACAGTGTACACGGGGGATCCTGATAATTGGGACAGTGCACACGGCTGTTCCTGATAACTGGGACAGTGTACACGGGGGACCCTGATAACTGGGACAGTGTTCACAGGGGCTCCTGATAACTGGGGCAGCGTGCACGGGGGCCCCTGATAACTGGGACAGTGTTCACAGGGGATCCTGATAACTGGGACAGTGTGCTCAGGGGATCCTGATAACTGGGACAGTCTTCACAGGGGATCCTGATAACTGGAACAGTGTACACGGGGGACCCTGATAACTGGGACAGTGTACACGGGGCTCCCTCATGACTGGGATAGTGTTCACAGGGGTTCCTAATAACTGGGAAAGTGTGCATGCGGGTTCCTGATAACTGGGACAGCGTACACGTGGGACCCAGCTAACTGGGACAGCGTACATGGGGGTTCCTGATAGATGGGACAGTGTACACGGGTTCCTGATAACTGGGACAGCCTCCACAGGGGTCCCTGATAACTGGGACAGTGTGCACGGGGCTCCCTGATAACTGGGACAGTGTACACGGGGGGCCCTGATAAGTGGGACAATGTGCACGCGGGTTCCTGATAACTGGGACAGTGTGCACGGGGCTCCCTGATAACTGGGACAGTGTACACGGGGGGCCCTGATAAGTGGGACAATGTGCACGCGGGTTCCTGATAACTGGGACAGTGTGCACGCGGGTTTCTGATAACTGGGACAGTGTACACAGGGGTCGCTGATAACTGGGACAGCGTACATGGGGGTTCCTGATAAATGGGAAAGTGTACACGGGGGGACCCTGATAACTGGGACAGTGTACACGGGAGTCGCTGATAACTGGGACAGTGTACACGGGGGGCCCTGATAAGTGGGACAATGTGCACGCGGGTTCCTGATAACTGGGACAGTGTGCACGGGGCTCCCTGATAACTGGGACAGTGTACACGGGGGGCCCTGATAAGTGGGACAATGTGCACGCGGGTTCCTGATAACTGGGACAGTGTGCACGCGGGTTTCTGATAACTGGGACATTGTACACAGGGGTCGCTGATAACTGGGACAGCGTACATGGGGGTTCCTGATAAATGGGAGTGTACACGGGGGGACCCTGATAACTGGGACAGTGCACACTGGGGATCCTGATAACTGGGACAGTGTGCACGGGGGTCCCTGCTAACTGGGACAGTGTACACGGCGGACCCTGATAACTGGGACAGTGCGCACAGGAGTTCCTGATAACTGGGACAGTGTACACAGGGTTCCCTGATAACTGGGACAGTGTTCACAGAGGTCCCTGATAACAGGGACAGTGTTCACAGGGGATCCTGATAACTGGGACAGTGTTCACAGGGGTCCCTGATAACTGGGACAGTGTACACGGGGGTTCCTGATAACTGGGACAGTGTACACGGGGGTTCCTGATAATTGGGACAGTGTGCACGGGGGTTCCTGATAACTGGGACAGCCTCCACAGGGGTTCCTGATAACTGGGACAGTGTACATGGCGGATCCTGATATCTGGGACAGTGTTCACGGGGGACCCTGATAACTGGGACAGCCTCCACAGGGGTTCCTGATAAATGGGACAGTGTTCACGGGGGACCCTGATAACTGGGACAGTGTGCACGGGGCTCCCTGATAACTGGGGCAGCGTGCACGGGGGGCCCTGATAACTGGGACAGTGTGCACAGGGGATCCTGATAACTGGGACAGTGTGCTCAGGGGATCCTGATAACTGGGACAGTGTACACGGGGCTCCCTGACAACTGGGACAGTGTTCACAGGGGTCCCTGATAACTGGGACAGTGTTCACAGGGGATCCTGATAACTGGGACAGTGTTCACAGGGGTCCCTGATAACTGGGACAGTGTACACGGGGGTTCCTGATAACTGGGACAGTGTACACGGGGGTTCCTGATAACTGGGACAGTGTGCACGGGGGTTCCTGATAACTGGGACAGCCTCCACAGGGGTTCCTGATAACTGGGACAGTGTACATGGCGGATCCTGATATCTGGGACAGTGTTCACGGGGGACCCTGATAACTGGGACAGCCTCCACAGGGGTTCCTGATAAATGGGACAGTGTTCACGGGGGACCCTGATAACTGGGACAGTGTGCACGGGGCTCCCTGATAACTGGGGCAGCGTGCACGGGGGGCCCTGATAACTGGGACAGTGTGCACAGGGGATCCTGATAACTGGGACAGTGTGCTCAGGGGATCCTGATAACTGGGACAGTGTACACGGGGCTCCCTGACAACTGGGACAGTGTTCACAGGGGTCCCTGATAACTGGGACAGTGTACACGGCGACCCCTGATAACTGGGACAGTGCACATGGCGGATCCTGATAACTGGGACAGTGTTCACGGGGGACCCTGATAACTGGGACAGTTTGCACACGGATTCCTGATAAATGGGACAGTGTTCACGGGGGACCGTGATAACTGGGACGGTGTTCACGAGGGTTCCTGACAACTGGGGCAGTGTTCACAGGGGATCCTGATAACTGGGACAGTGTGCACGGGGCTCGCTAATAATTGGGACAGTGTGCACAGGGGGCTCCTGATAACTGGGACAGTGTGCACAGGGGGTTCCTGATAATTGGGACAGTGTACACAGGATTTCCTGATAACTGGGACAGTGTCAACAGGGGGTTTCTGATAACTTGGACAGTGTGCACAGGAGTCCATGATAACTGGGACAGCATACACAGGGGATCCTGATAACTGGGATAGTGTTCACAGGGGTTCCTGATAACTGGGACAGTGTGCACGCGGGTTCCTGATAACTGGGACAGTGTACACAGGGGTCGCTGATAACTGGGACAGCGTACATGGGGGTTCCTGATAAATGGGAAAGTGTACACGGGGGGACCCTGATAACTGGGACAGTGTACACTGGGGATCCTGATAACTAAGACAGTGTGCACGGGGGTCCCTGCAAACTGGGACAGTGTACACGGCGGACCCTGATAACTGGGACAGTGTGCACAGGGGTCCCTGATAACTGGGACAGTGTTCACAGGGGATCCTGATAACTGGGACAGTGTACACGGGGGTTCCTGATAACTGGGACAGTGTTCTCGGGGGTCCCTGATAACTGGGACAGTGTACATGGCGGACCCTGATAACTGGGACAGTGTACACGGGGCTCCCTGACAACTGGGACAGTGTTCACGGGGGTCCCTGATAACTGGGACAGTGTACATGGCGGACCCTGATAACTGGGACAGTGTACACGGGGCTCCCTGACAACTGGGACAGTGTTCACAGGGGTCCCTGATAACTGGGACAGTGTACACGGCGACCCCTGATAACTGGGACAGTGCACATGGCGGATCTTGATAACTGGGACAGTGTTCACGGGGGACCCTGATAACTGGGACAGTTTGCACACGGATTCCTGATAACTGGGACAGCGTACATGGGGGTTCCTGATAATTGGGACAGTGTACACGGGGGACCCGGATAACTGGGAAAGTGTACACGGGAGTCGCTGATAACTGGGACAGCGTACATGGGGTTCCTGATAATTGGGACAGTGTACACGGCTGTTCCTGATAACTGGGACAGTGTACACGGGGGACCCTGATAATTGGGACAATGCACACGGCTGTTCCTGATAACTGGGACAGTGTACACGGGGGACCCTGATAACTGGGACAGTGTACATGGGAGTTGCTGATAAGTGGGACAGCGTACATGGGGGTTCCTGATAATTGGGACAGTGTACACGGCTGTTCCTGATAACTGGGACAGTGTACACGGGGGACCCTGATAATTGGGACAGTGCACACGGGAGTCGCTGATAACTGGGACAGCGTACATGGGGTTCCCTGACAACTGGTACAGTGTTCACGGGGGTCCCTGATAAGTGGGACAATGTGCACGTGGGTTCCTGATAACTGGGACAGTGTACACGGGGGACCCTGATAAGTGGGACAATGTGCACGCGGGTTCCTGATAACTGGGACAGTGTGCACGGGGCTCCCTGATAACTGGGACTGTGTACACGGGGGACCCTGATAACTGGGACAATGTGCACGTGGGTTCCTGATAACTGGGACAGTGTGCACGCGGGTTCCTGATAACTGGGACAGTGTACACAGAGGTCGCTGATAATTGGGACAGCGTACATGGGGGTTCCTGATAAATGGGAAAGTGTACACGGGGGGACCCTGCTAACTGGGACAGTGTACACGGCGGACCCTGATAACTGGGACAGTGTGCACAGGAGTTCCTGATAACTGGGGCAGTGTGCACAGGGCTCCCTGATAACTGGGACAGTGTACACAGGGGTCCCTGATAACTGGGACAGTGTTCACAGGGGATCCTGATAACTGGGACAGTGTTCACAGGGGTCCCTGATAACTGGGACAGTGTACACGGGGGTTCCTGATAACTGGGACAGTGTTCACAGGGGTCCCTGATAACTGGGACAGTGTACATGGCGGACCCTGATAACTGGGACAGTGTACACGGGGCTCCCTGACAACTGGGACAGTGTTCACGGGGGTCCCTGATAACTGGGACAGTGTACATGGCGGACCCTGATAACTGGGACAGTGTACACGGGGCTCCCTGACAACTGGGACAGTGTTCACGGGGGTCCCTGATAACTGGGACAGTGTACACGGCGACCCCTGATAACTGGGACAGTGCACATGGCGGATCTTGATAACTGGGACAGTGTTCACGGGGGACCCTGATAACTGGGACAGTTTGCACACGGATTCCTGATAACTGGGACAGTGTGCCCATGGGATCCTGATAACTGGGACAGTGTGCACACGGGTTCCTGATAACTGGGACAGCGTACATGGGGGTTCCTGATTATTGGGACAGTGTACACGGGGGACCCTGATAACTGGGAAAGTGTACACGGGTGTCGCTGATAACTGGGACAGCGTACATGGGGTTCCTGATAATTGGGACAGTGTACACGGCTGTTCCTGATAACTGGGACAGTGTACACGGGGGACCCTGATAATTGGGACAGTGCACACGGCTGTTCCTGATAACTGGGACAGTGTACACGGGGGACCCTGATAACTGGGACAGTGTACATGGGAGTTGCTGATAACTGGGACAGCGTACACGGGGGTTCCTGATAACTGGGGCAGTGTGCACTTGAGTTCCTGATAACTGGGACAGTGTTCACAGGGGTTCCTGATAACTGGGACAGTGTGCACAGGGGTTCCTGATAACTGGGACAGTGTACACGGGGGACCCTGATACCTGGGACAGTGTGCCCATGGGATCCTGATAACTGGGACAGTGTGCACACGGGTTCCTGATAACTGGGACAGCGTACATGGGGGTTCCTGATAATTGGGACAGTGTACACGGGGGACCCTGATAACTGGGAAAGTGTACACGGGAGTCGCTGATAACTGGGACAGCGTACATGGGGTTCCTGATAATTGGGACAGTGTACACGGCTGTTCCTGATAACTGGGACAGTGTACACGGGGGACCCTGATAACTGGGACAGTGTTCACAGGGGATCTTGATAACTGGGACAGTGTGCTCAGGGGATCCTGATAACTGGGACAGTGTTCACAGAGGTCCCTGATAACTGGGACAGTGTTCACAGGGGATCCTGATAACTGGGACAGTGTTCACAGGGGTCCCTGATAACTGGGACAGTGTACACGGGGGGTTCCTGATAACTGGGACAGTGTACACGGGGGTTCCTGATAACTGGGACAGTGTGCACCTGGGTTCCTGATATCTGGGACAGCCTCCACAGGGGTTCCTGATAACTGGGACAGTGTGCACGGGGGACCCTGATAAGTGGGACAATGTGCACGCGGGTTCCTGATAACTGGGACAGTGTGCACGGGGCTCCCTGATAACTGGGACTGTGTACACGGGGGACCCTGATAAGTGCGACAATGTGCACGTGGGTTCCTGATAACTGGGACAGTGTGCACGCGGGTTCCTGATAACTGGGACAGTGTACACAGAGGTCGCTGATAACTGGGACAGCGTACATGGGGTTCCCTGACAACTGGTACAGTGTTCACGGGGGTCCCTGATAAGTGGGACAATGTGCACGTGGGTTCCTGATAACTGGGACAGTGTACACGGGGGACCCTGATAAGTGGGACAATGTGCACGCGGGTTCCTGATAACTGGGACAGTGTGCACGGGGCTCCTGATAACTGGGACTGTGTACACGGGGGACCCTGATAAGTGCGACAATGTGCACGTGGGTTCCTGATAACTGGGACAGTGTGCACGCGGGTTCCTGATAACTGGGACAGTGTACACAGAGGTCGCTGATAACTGGGACAGCGTACATGGGGGTTCCTGATAAATGGGAAAGTGTACACGGGGGGACCCTGATAAATGGGACAGTGTACACTGGGGATCCTGATAACTGGGACAGTGTGCACGGGGGTCCCTGCTAACTGGGACAGTGTACACGGCGGACCCTGATAACTGGGACAGTGCGCACAGGAGTTCCTGATAACTGGGACAGTGTACTCAGGGCTCCCTGATAACTGGGACAGTGTTCACAGGGGTCCCTGATAACTGGGACAGTGTACACGGGGGTCCCTGATAACTGGGACAGTGTACACGGGGGTTCCTGATAACTGGGACAGTGTTCACGGGTGTCCCTGATAACTGGGACAGTGTACATGGCGGACCCTGATAACTGGGACAGTGTACACGGGGCTCCCTGACAACTGGGACAGTGTTCACGGGGGTCCCTGATAACTGGGACAGTGTACACGGCGACCCCTGATAACTGGGACAGTGCACATGGCGGATCTTGATAACTGGGACAGTGTTCACGGGGGACCCTGATAACTGGGACAGTTTGCACACGGATTCCTGATAACTGGGACAGTGTGCCCATGGGATCCTGATAACTGGGACAGTGTGCACACGGGTTCCTGATAACTGGGACAGCGTACATGGGGGTTCCTGATTATTGGGACAGTGTACACGGGGGACCCTGATAACTGGGAAAGTGTACACGGGTGTCGCTGATAACTGGGACAGCGTACATGGGGTTCCTGATAATTGGGACAGTGTACACGGCTGTTCCTGATAACTGGGACAGTGTACACGGGGGACCCTGATAATTGGGACAGTGCACACGGCTGTTCCTGATAACTGGGACAGTGTACACGGGGGACCCTGATAACTGGGACAGTGTACAAGGGAGTTGCTGATAACTGGGACAGCGTACATGGGGGTTTCTGATAACTGGGACAGTGTTCACAGGGATTCCTGATAACTGGGACAGTGCGCACAGGGGATCCTGATAACTGGGACAGTGTGCACAGGGGTTCCTGATAACTGGGACAGTGTACACGGGGGACCCTGATAACTGGGACAGTGTGCCCATGGGATCCTGATAACTGGGACAGTGTGCACACGGGTTCCTGATAAGTGGGACAGCGTACATGGGGGTTCCTGATAATTGGGACAGTGTACACGGGGGACCCTGATAACTGGGAAAGTGTACACGGGAGTCGTTGATAACTGGGACAGCGTACATGGGGTTCCTGATAATTGGGACAGTGTACACGGCTGTTCCTGATAACTGGGACAGTGTACACGGGGGACCCTGATAACTGGGACAGTGTTCACAGGGGCTCCTGATAACTGGGGCAGCGTGCACAGGGGCCCCTGATAACTGGGACAGTGTTCACAGGGGATCCTGATAACTGGGACAGTGTGCTCAGGGGATCCTGATAACTGGGACAGTGTTCACAGACGTCCCTGATAACTGGGACAGTGTTCACAGGGGATCCTGATAACTGGGACAGTGTTCACAGGGGTCCCTGATAACTGGGACAGTGTGCACGGGGGTTCCTGATAACTGGGACAGTGTACACGGGGGTTCCTGATAACTGGGACAGTGTGCACCTAGGTTCCTGATATCTGGGACAGTGTACACGGGAGTCGCTGATAACTGGGACAGCGTACACGGGGGTTCCTGATAACTGGGACAGTGTGCACGGGGGTTCCTGATAACTGGGACAGCCTCCACAGGGGTTCCTGATAACTGGGACAGTGTACATGGCGGATCCTGATGATTGGGACAGTGTTCACGGGGGACCCTGATAACTGGGACAGTTTGCACACGGATTCCTGATAATGGGACAGTGTTCACGGGGGACCCTGATAACTGGGACAGTGTGCACGGGGCTCCCTGATAACTGGGGCAGCGTGCACGGGGGGCCCTGATAACTGGGACAGTGTGCACAGTGGATCCTGATAACTGGGACAGTGTGCTCAGGGGATCCTGATAACTGGGACAGTGTACACGGGGCTCCCTGACAACTGGGACAGTGTTCACGGGGGTCCCTGATAACTGGGACAGTGTACACGGCGACCCCTGATAACTGGGACAGTGCACATGGCGGATCCTGATAACTGGGACAGTGTTCACGGGGGACCCTGATAACTGGGACAGTGTGCACGGGGGTCCCTGCTAACTGGGACAGTGTGCACAGGAGTTCCTGATAACTGGGACAGTGTACACAGGGCTCCCTGATAACTGGGACAGTGTTCACAGGGGTCCCTGATAACTGGGACAGTGTTCACAGGGGATCCTGATAACTGGGACAGTGTTCACAGGGGTCCCTGATAACTGGGACAGTGTACACGGGGGTTCCTGATAACTGGGACAGTGTTCACGGGGGTCCCTGATAACTGGGACAGTGTACATGGCGGACCCTGATAACTGGGACAGCGTACACGGGGCTCCCTGACAACTGGGACAGTGTTCACGGGGGTCCCTAATAACTGGGACAGTGTACATGGCGGACCCTGATAACTGGGACAGTGTACACGGGGCTCCCTGACAACTGGGACAGTGTTCACAGGGGTCCCTGATAACTGGGACAGTTTGCACACGGATTCCTGATAACTGGGACAGTGTGCCCATGGGATCCTGATAACTGGGACAGTGTGCACACGGGTTCCTGATAACTGGGACAGCGTACATGGGGGTTCCTGATAACTGGGACAGTGTACACGGCGACCCCTGATAACTGGGACAGTGCACATGGCGGATCCTGATAACTGGGACAGTGTTCACGGGGGACCCTGATAACTGGGACAGTTTGCACACGGATTCCTGATAAATGGGACAGTGTTCACTGGGGACCCTGATAACTGGGACAGTGTGCTCAGGGGATCCTGATAACTGGGACAGTCTTCACAGGGGATCCTGATCACTGGAACAGTCTTCACAGGGGATCCTGATAACTGGGACAGTGTACACGGGGGACCCTGATAACTGGGACAGTTTGCACACGGATTCCTGATAAATGGGACAGTGTTCACGGGGGACCCTGATAACTGGGACAGTGTGCACGGGGCTCCCTGATAACTGGGGCAGCGTGCACGGGGGGCCCTGATAACTGGGACTGTGTGCACAGTGGATCCTGATAACTGGGACAGTGTGCTCAGGGGATCCTGATAACTGGGACAGTATACACGGGGCTCCCTGACAACTGGGACAGTGTACACGGGGGTCCCTGATAACTGGGACAGTGTACACGGCGACCCCTGATAACTGGGACAGTGCACATGGCGGATCCTGATAACTGGGACAGTGTTCACGGGGGACCCTGATAACTGGGACAGTGTGCACGGGGGTCCCTGCTAACTGGGACAGTGTGCACAGGAGTTCCTGATAACTGGGACAGTGTACACAGGGCTCCCTGATAACTGGGACAGTGTTCACAGGGGTCCCTGATAACTGGGACAGTGTTCACAGGGGATCCTGATAACTGGGACAGTGTTCACAGGGGTCCCTGATAACTGGGACAGTGTACACGGGGGTTCCTGATAACTGGGACAGTGTTCACGGGGGTCCCTGATAACTGGGACAGTGTACATGGCGGACCCTGATAACTGGGACAGCGTACACGGGGCTCCCTGACAACTGGGACAGTGTTCACGGGGGTCCCTAATAACTGGGACAGTATACATGGCGGACCCTGATAACTGGGACAGTGTACACGGGGCTCCCTGACAACTGGGACAGTGTTCACAGGGGTCCCTGATAACTGGGACAGTTTGCACACGGATTCCTGATAACTGGGACAGTGTGCCCATGGGATCCTGATAACTGGGACAGTGTGCACACGGGTTCCTGATAACTGGGACAGCGTACATGGGGGTTCCTGATAACTGGGACAGTGTACACGGCGACCCCTGATAACTGGGACAGTGCACATGGCAGATCCTGATAACTGGGACAGTGTTCACGGGGGACCCTGATAACTGGGACAGTTTGCACACGGATTCCTGATAAATGGGACAGTGTTCACTGGGGACCCTGATAACTGGGACGGTGTTCACGAGGGTTCCTGATAACTGGGACAGCGTGCACGGGGGGCCCTGATAACTGGGACAGTGTGCACAGGGGATCCTGATAACTGGGACAGTGTTCACAGGGGATCCTGATAACTGGGACAGTGTGCTCAGGGGATCCTGATAACTGGGACAGTCTTCACAGGGGATCCTGATCACTGGAACAGTCTTCACAGGGGATCCTGATAACTGGGACAGTGTACACGGGGGACCCTGATAATTGGGACAGTTTGCACACGGATTCCTGATAAATGTGACAGTGTTCACGGGGGACCCTGATAACTGGGACAGTGTGCACGGGGGGCCCTGATAACTGGGACAGTGTGCACAGTGGATCCTGATAACTGGGACAGTGTGCTCAGGGGATCCTGATAACTGGGACAGTGTACACGGGGCTACCTGACAACTGGGACAGTGTTCACGGGGGTCCCTGATAACTGGGACAGTGTACACGGCGACCCCTGATAACTGGGACAGTGCACATGGCGGATCCTGATAACTGGGACAGTGTTCACGGGGGACCCTGATAACTGGGACAGTTTGCACACGGATTCC
This sequence comes from Hemiscyllium ocellatum, assembly GCF_020745735.1. Classification (NCBI taxonomy): domain Eukaryota; kingdom Metazoa; phylum Chordata; class Chondrichthyes; order Orectolobiformes; family Hemiscylliidae; genus Hemiscyllium; species Hemiscyllium ocellatum. Next base: position 22,065,872 of record NC_083438.1, read on the forward strand.
TGATAAATGGGACAGTGTTCACGGGGGACCCTGATAACTGGGATGGTGTTCACGAGGGTTCCTGATAACTGGGGCAGTGTTCACAGGGTATCCTGATAACTGGGACAGTGTACACGGCGGTTCCTGATAACTGGGACAGTGTTCTCGGGGGTCCCTGATAACTGGGACAGTGTACATGGCGGACCCTGATAACTGGGACAGTGTACACGGGGCTCCCTGACAACTGGGACAGTGTTCACGGGGGTCCCTGATAACTGGGACAGTGTACATGGCGGACCCTGATAACTGGGATAGTGGACACGGGGCTCCCTGACAACTGGGACAGTGTTCACAGGGGTCCCTGATAACTGGGACAGTGTACACGGCGACCCCTGATAACTGGGACAGTGCACATGGCGGATCTTGATAACTGGGACAGTGTTCACGGGGGACCCTGATAACTGGGACAGTTTGCACACGGATTCCTGATAACTGGGACAGCGTACATGGGGGTTCCTGATAATTGGGACAGAGTACACGGGGGACCCTGATAACTGGGAAAGTGTACACGGGAGTCGCTGATAACTGGGACAGCGTACATGGGGTTCCTGATAATTGGGACAGTGTACACGGCTGTTCCTGATAACTGGGACAGTGTACACGGGGGACCCTGATAATTGGGACAGTGCACACGGCTGTTCCTGATAACTGGGACAGTGTACACGGGGGACCCTGATACCTGGAACAGTGTACATAGGAGTTGCTGATAACTGGGACAGCGTACATGGGGGTTCCTGATAATTGGGACAGTGTGCACGGCTGTTCCTGATAACTGGGACAGTGTACACGGGGGACCCTGATAATTGGGACAGTGCACACGGCTGTTCCTGATAACTGGGACAGTGTACACGGGGGACCCTGATAACTGGGACAGTGTACATGGGAGTTGCTGATAACTGGGACAGCGTACATGGGGGTTCCTGATAACTGGGGCAGTGTACACTGGGGGACCCTGATAACTGGGACAGTGTACACTGGGGATCCTGATAACTGGGACAGTGTGCACGGGTGTCCCTGATAACTGGGACAGTGTACACGGCGGACCCTGATAACTGGGACAGTGTGCACAGGAGTTCCTGATAACTGGGACAGTGTACACAGGGCTCCCTGATAACTGGGACAGTGTTCACAGGGGTCCCTGATAACTGGGACAGTGTTCACAGGGGATCCTGATAACTGGGACAGTGTGCACGCGGTTTCCTGATAACTGGGACAGTGTGCACAGGAGTCCCTGATAACTGGGACAGCGTACACAGAGGACCCTGATAACTGGGACAGTGTACACAGGGGATCCTGATAACTGGGACAGTGTGCACAGGGGACCCTGATAACTGGGACAGTGTGCACGTGGGTTCCTGATAACTGGGACAGTGTTCACGGGAGACCCTGATAACTGGGACGGTGTTCACGAGGGTTCCTGATAACTGGGACAGTGTGCACAGGGGATCCTGATAACTGGGACAGTGTTCACAGGGGATCCTGATAACTGGGACAGAGTGCTCAGGGGATCCTGATAACTGGAACAGTCTTGACAGGGGATCCTGATAACTGGGACAGTGTTCACAGGGGATCCTGATAACTGGAAAGTGTGCACAGGGGCTTCCTGATAACTGGGACAGCGTACATGGGGGTTCCTGATAAATGGGACAGTGTACACGGGTTCCTGATAACTGGGACAGCCTCCACAGGGGTTCCTGATAACTGGGACAGTGTGCACGGGGGGCCCTGATAAGTGGGACAATGTGCACGTGGGTTCCTGATAACTGGGACAGTGTACACGGGGGACCCTGATAAGTGGGACAATGTGCACGCGGGTTCCTGATAACTGGGACAGTGTGCACGGGGCTCCCTGATAACTGGGACTGTGTACACGGGGGACCCTGATAAGTGCGACAATGTGCACGCGGGTTCCTGATAACTGGGACAGTGTGCACGCGGGTTCCTGATAACTGGGACAGTGTACACAGAGGTCACTGATAACTGGGACAGCGTACATGGGGGTTCCTGATAAATGGGAAAGTGTACACGGGGGACCCTGATAACTGGGACAGTGTACACTGGGGATCCTGATAACTGGGACAGTGTGCACGGGGGTCCCTGCTAACTGGGACAGTGTGCACAGGAGTTCCTGATAACTGGGACAGTGTACACAGGGCTCCCTGATAACTGGGACAGTGTTCACAGGGGATCCTGATAACTGGGACAGTGTTCACAGGGGATCCTGATAACTGGGACAGTGTACACGGGGGTTCCTGATAACTGGGACAGTGTTCACGGGGGTCCCTGATAACTGGGACAGTGTACATGGCGGACCCTGATAACTGGGACAGCGTACACGGGGCTCCCTGACAACTGGGACAGTGTTCACGGGGGTCCCTAATAACTGGGACAGTGTACATGGCGGACCCTGATAACTGGGACAGTGTACACGGGGCTCCCTGACAACTGGGACAGTGTTCACAGGGGTCCCTGATAACTGGGACAGTTTGCACACGGATTCCTGATAACTGGGACAGTGTGCCCATGGGATCCTGATAACTGGGACAGTGTGCACACGGGTTCCTGATAACTGGGACAGTGTGCACGCGGGTTCCTGATAACTGGGACAGTGTACACAGAGGTCACTGATAACTGGGACAGTTTGCACACGGATTCCTGATAAATGGGACAGTGTTCACGGGGGACCCTGATAACTGGGACAGTGTTCACGGGGCTCCCTGATAACTGGGGCAGCGTGCACGGGGGGCCCTGATAACTGGGACAGTGTGCACAGGGGATCCTGATAACTGGGACAGTGTGCTCAGGGGATCCTGATAACTGGGACAGTGTACACGGGGCTCCCTGACAACTGGGACAGTGTTCACGGGGGTCCCTGATAACTGGGACAGTGTACATGGCGGACCCTGATAACTGGGACAGCGTACACGGGGCTCCCTGACAACTGGGACAGTGTTCACGGGGGTCCCTAATAACTGGGACAGTATACATGGCGGACCCTGATAACTGGGACAGTGTACACGGGGCTCCCTGACAACTGGGACAGTGTTCACAGGGGTCCCTGATAACTGGGACAGTTTGCACACGGATTCCTGATAACTGGGACAGTGTGCCCATGGGATCCTGATAACTGGGACAGTGTGCACACGGGTTCCTGATAACTGGGACAGCGTACATGGGGGTTCCTGATAACTGGGACAGTGTACACGGCGACCCCTGATAACTGGGACAGTGCACATGGCAGATCCTGATAACTGGGACAGTGTTCACGGGGGACCCTGATAACTGGGACAGTTTGCACACGGATTCCTGATAAATGGGACAGTGTTCACTGGGGACCCTGATAACTGGGACGGTGTTCACGAGGGTTCCTGATAACTGGGGCAGCGTGCACGGGGGGCCCTGATAACTGGGACAGTGTGCACAGGGGATCCTGATAACTGGGACAGTGTTCACAGGGGATCCTGATAACTGGGACAGTGTGCTCAGGGGATCCTGATAACTGGGACAGTCTTCACAGGGGATCCTGATAACTGGAACAGTCTTCACAGGGGATCCTGATAACTGGGACAGTGTACACGGGGGACCCTGATAACTGGGACAGTTTTTACACGGATTCCTGATAAATGGGACAGTGTTCACGGGGGACCCTGATAACTGGGACAGTGTGCACGGGGCTCCCTGATAACTGGGGCAGCGTGCACGGGGGGCCCTGATAACTGGGACAGTGTGCACAGTGGATCCTGATAACTGGGACAGTGTGCTCAGGGGATCCTGATAACTGGGACAGTGTACACGGGGCTCCCTGACAACTGGGACAGTGTTCACGGGGGTCCCTGATAACTGGGACAGTGTACACGGCGACCCCTGATAACTGGGACAGTGCACATGGCGGATCCTGATAACTGGGACAGTGTTCACGGGGGACCCTGATAACTGGGACAGTTTGCACACGGATTCCTGATAAATGGGACAGTGTTCACGGGGGACCCTGATAACTGGGATGGTGTTCACGAGGGTTCCTGATAACTGGGGTGGTGTTCACAGGGGATCCTGATAACTGGGACAGTGTACACGGGGGTTCCTGATAACTGGGACAGTGTTCTCGGGGGTCCCTGATAACTGGGACAGTGTACATGGCGGACCCTGATAACTGGGACAGTGTACACGGGGCTCCCTGACAACTGGGACAGTGTTCACGGGGGTCCCTGATAACTGGGACAGTGTACATGGCGGACCCTGATAACTGGGATAGTGGACACGGGGCTCCCTGACAACTGGGACAGTGTTCACAGGGGTCCCTGATAACTGGGACAGTGTACACGGCGACCCCTGATAACTGGGACAGTGCACATGGCGGATCTTGATAACTGGGACAGTGTTCACGGGGGACCCTGATAACTGGGACAGTTTGCACACGGATTCCTGATAACTGGGACAGCGTACATGGGGGTTCCTGATAATTGGGACAGAGTACACGGGGGACCCTGATAACTGGGAAAGTGTACACGGGAGTCGCTGATAACTGGGACAGCGTACATGGGGTTCCTGATAATTGGGACAGTGTACACGGCTGTTCCTGATAACTGGGACAGTGTACACGGGGGACCCTGATAATTGGGACAGTGCACACGGCTGTTCCTGATAACTGGGACAGTGTACACGGGGGACCCTGATACCTGGAACAGTGTACATAGGAGTTGCTGATAACTGGGACAGCGTACATGGGGGTTCCTGATAATTGGGACAGTGTGCACGGCTGTTCCTGATAACTGGGACAGTGTACACGGGGGACCCTGATAATTGGGACAGTGCACACGGCTGTTCCTGATAACTGGGACAGTGTACACGGGGGACCCTGATAACTGGGACAGTGTACATGGGAGTTGCTGATAACTGGGACAGCGTACATGGGGGTTCCTGATAACTGGGGCAGTGTACACTGGGGGACCCTGATAACTGGGACAGTGTACACTGGGGATCCTGATAACTGGGACAGTGTGCACGGGTGTCCCTGATAACTGGGACAGTGTACACGGCGGACCCTGATAACTGGGACAGTGTGCACAGGAGTTCCTGATAACTGGGACAGTGTACACAGGGCTCCCTGATAACTGGGACAGTGTTCACAGGGGTCCCTGATAACTGGGACAGTGTTCACAGGGGATCCTGATAACTGGGACAGTGTGCACGCGGTTTCCTGATAACTGGGACAGTGTGCACAGGAGTCCCTGATAACTGGGACAGCGTACACAGAGGACCCTGATAACTGGGACAGTGTACACAGGGGATCCTGATAACTGGGACAGTGTACACAGGGGTTCTTGATAACTGGGACAGTGTGCACAGGGGACCCTGATAACTGGGACAGTGTGCACGTGGGTTCCTGATAACTGGGACAGTGTTCACGGGAGACCCTGATAACTGGGACGGTGTTCACGAGGGTTCCTGATAACTGGGACAGTGTGCACAGGGGATCCTGATAACTGGGACAGTGTTCACAGGGGATCCTGATAACTGGGACAGAGTGCTCAGGGGATCCTGATAACTGGAACAGTCTTCACAGGGGATCCTGATAACTGGGACAGTGTTCACAGGGGATCCTGATAACTGGAAAGTGTGCACAGGGGCTTCCTGATAACTGGGACAGCGTACATGGGGGTTCCTGATAAATGGGACAGTGTACACGGGTTCCTGATAACTGGGACAGCCTCCACAGGGGTTCCTGATAACTGGGACAGTGTGCACGGGGGGCCCTGATAAGTGGGACAATGTGCACGTGGGTTCCTGATAACTGGGACAGTGTCACGGGGGACCCTGATAAGTGGGACAATGTGCACGCGGGTTCCTGATAACTGGGACAGTGTGCACGGGGCTCCCTGATAACTGGGACTGTGTACACGGGGGACCCTGATAAGTGCGACAATGTGCACGCGGGTTCCTGATAACTGGGACAGTGTGCACGCGGGTTCCTGATAACTGGGACAGTGTACACAGAGGTCACTGATAACTGGGACAGCGTACATGGGGGTTCCTGATAAATGGGAAAGTGTACACGGGGGGACCCTGATAACTGGGACAGTGTACACTGGGGATCCTGATAACTGGGACAGTGTGCACGGGGGGTCCCTGCTAACTGGGACAGTGTGCACAGGAGTTCCTGATAACTGGGACAGTGTACACAGGGCTCCCTGATAACTGGGACAGTGTTCACAGGGGATCCTGATAACTGGGACAGTGTTCACAGGGGATCCTGATAACTGGGACAGTGTACACGGGGGTTCCTGATAACTGGGACAGTGTTCACGGGGGTCCCTGATAACTGGGACAGTGTACATGGCGGACCCTGATAACTGGGACAGCGTACACGGGGCTCCCTGACAACTGGGACAGTGTTCACGGGGGTCCCTAATAACTGGGACAGTGTACATGGCGGACCCTGATAACTGGGACAGTGTACACGGGGCTCCCTGACAACTGGGACAGTGTTCACAGGGGTCCCTGATAACTGGGACAGTTTGCACACGGATTCCTGATAACTGGGACAGTGTGCCCATGGGATCCTGATAACTGGGACAGTGTGCACACGGGTTCCTGATAACTGGGACAGTGTGCACGCGGGTTCCTGATAACTGGGACAGTGTACACAGAGGTCACTGATAACTGGGACAGTTTGCACACGGATTCCTGATAAATGGGACAGTGTTCACGGGGGACCCTGATAACTGGGACAGTGTTCACGGGGCTCCCTGATAACTGGGGCAGCGTGCACGGGGGGCCCTGATAACTGGGACAGTGTGCACAGGGGATCCTGATAACTGGGACAGTGTGCTCAGGGGATCCTGATAACTGGGACAGCGTACACGGGGCTCCCTGACAACTGGGACAGTGTTCACGGGGGTCCCTGATAACTGGGACAGTGTACACGGCGACCCCTGATAACTGGGACAGTGCACATGGCGGATCCTGATAACTGGGACAGTGTTCACGGGGGACCCTGATAACTGGGACAGTTTGCACACGGATTCCTGATAAATGGGACAGTGTTCACGGGGGACCCTGATAACTGGGACGGTGTTCACGAGGGTTCCTGATAACTGGGGCAGCGTGCACGGGGGGCCCTGATAACTGGGACAGTGCACACAAGGGATCCTGATAACTGGGACAGTGTTCACGGGGTCCCTGATAACTGGGACAGTGTTCACAGGGGATCCTGATAACTGGGACAGTGTGCTCAGGGGATCCTGATAACTGGAACAGTCTTCACAGGGGATCCTGATAACTGGGACAGTGTACACGGGGGACCCTGATAACTGGGACAGTGTACATGGGAGTCGCTGATAACTGGGACAGCGTACATGGGGGTTCCTGATAAATGGGACAGTGTACACGGAGGTTCCTGATAACTGGATCAGTATACACAGGGGTTCCTGATAACTCGGACAGCATACACGGTGGGGTCATTGCTAACTGGGTCGGTATACACAGGGGTTCCTGATAACTGGGACAGTGTGCACGCGGGTTCCTGATAAGAGGGACAGTGTACACAGGGGTTCCTGATAACTGGGACAGTGTTCACAGGGGCTCCTGATAACTGGGACAGTGCACACAGGGGATCCTGATAACTGGGACAGTGTGCACGGGGCTCCCTCATAACTGGGATAGTGTTCACACGGGTTCCTAATAACTGGGACAGTTTGCAAGCCGGTTCCTGATCA